>NC_056748.1:663697758-663810258 GCF_019279795.1 Protopterus annectens
GCACACTGTGGGACAGACAAGGAAATGAGGACATCAGTGCAGATGCCCAAGTAGTCTCAATTGTAGAAAGGGTCAAAGAGAATAGATTATGGTGGTTCAGGTACATTTGCAGGAAAGCAGAATACAGTCTGGTGAAGATCTGTGACAGACAGGAAGAAGGCAAGAGAAAACAGTGGTGTCCAGCAAAGAGATGGACAGATTGTATGGGAGAAGACTTGTGACGGTCAGACATGACTGTTGCAGAAGGTAGGAGAATGACATTGAAATGAGCGAGAGAGAGAGAGACAGTGAGAGAGAGAGAGAGAGAGATTGCAACAGTTGATGCGATACACCAACTTTGTGACAATGTGAAAAAAAGGTGGAGGGGTTGTTTGAGGGTGACTGATGATGATCTATAGATACAGATGTATAGCTCTATATCTAATCTATATATAGATGTATGTGTCTGTGTGTGTATATGTATAGATACATATATATATATATATATATATATATATATACGTAGATACAAAGGTATATACTATATATATATATATATATATATATATATATATATATATATGCATATACACACACATACAAAGGAATATACATGTGTATATATATATATATATATATATATATATATATATATATATATATATACACACGTGTGTGTGTGTGTGTGTGTGTGTGTGTGTGTGTGTGTGTGTGTGTGTGTGTATGTGTATGTGTATAGATTGCTGCTGCAGTCATAAGTTTTTAAGAACTAGCCCTAGTCCTAAGAAATGTTTCATATGTAAGGCTCAAATAATTCCAGTGATTTGAATGTTTCTCTTCAGCCAGGCAGACTTCCTTCAGTAGGTGTTAGTACAGTCCCACTGTAAGAAGGCATTCATCCACATCAGCTTCTGTTCTTTCTCGAACATGAGTAAATGGTTGTTTTTGTCCGTTACATTGTGCTGATGGTAGCATCAGAAAGTAGCGACAGACTGGTTTGACAACCAGAGCTGCCATATAAGTTGACCCATTAGCAAAATTCTTCTTTCTTTTGGTACTGATATATTGCAGTTACTGAGTTTTTTTCATCTGTATTAGTAGAGTGTTTTATAATTCAGGCATTGGCAGGGTAGACCTAGCATGATATCTTCACCCCTTGAGAAGAATCCAAGAGCATGTGTTAGTATCAGATTCCATACAGGGATTTCAACTCATGACATGTTTTTCTTGGGAACATCTGACAATATTTCCTGTTGCAGAGTTTGCACCAGCTTCAGCAAGAAGATTCTGTTATAAGAACTGGGTCATAAGGATTATCTAGACAAAAGTAAACTGGAGGCTATTGCTGTTAAGGCTACCACATCATATAGCTCCTGAATCGCACCTCTCAACCTCTTAGAGCAAAAAATCTGGACAAAACCATACAAAAAGGGGATACAAAGCCCAAAAATAGGGTCAATTTTTAAATATTGCTCTTACAAACTTAGACAGTTGATAGAACAACATGTTTTGCACTAACATACATTTTATGAAGGGTATTACGTCTGAAATTTAAATGTCTGTCATTTTCTGACAACAGTCCTTAGTGATTTGCCAGAAAGCCACAATTTTTTGAGAAACAGACCAAAAATATGAGGTGAAAATCTGGACATTCTGCAAAAATCTGTTCAGTTGAGAAGTATGTCCCAGATACCGATATTAGATGCTCTTCTGAAAGATTATGAAGATGGAGCAGTACACCCCATGGCAGAAACACAAGTTGGAGACCAGGAAAAATGAAACTGCCCTGGATGATCCCTCTAGGCTTGATCACAAAGATGCTGTTGCATCATAGCTTCAGTGTCTGAAACTGCCAAGTCCTTTTGTGCTGTCCTTCTGGGGGTCACCGTGCCATTGGTTCACAGCATGTCTTCCTGAACTGAAACGTTATGCCTGTGATTGATTCAGATGCTGTTTCCCAAACATCTGCCTCTGACACTTATTTATTTATTTTTTTGTTCTTATTAGCATTTGTTTACCGGACTTGTCCATCTGGGCATAATTGCCTCTTTTCAATGGATGCTTTTTCATTGTTTCTTCCATCAATAGGAACAATCCATGTTGGGCTTGGTGGGAAAAGCACTAGTGGTAAAAAGGTATAGGTGCATTTTTCTTAACTATGAATCTTGGACGCTAAGATGGTACCACCCATCATTTTGAAGATCCTAACATCTGACAAATAGATTCCTGCCATCTTATAACCTTACCATCCAGCGAGTTTTGAGCTCCCTCCCTCCCAGGTTCCCTTTTTGGATTGGTAAAAGTGGCTCAGGATTCTACATTTTTATTCAGTGCTTCCAGCCAAAGGCTGACCAGCTGTCCACTGAAGGGATGACCCTTCACAAAAGAGAAAAAGGCAGCCCTGTTCACACAGAAACACAGATACTTCTAATTAAGAAGCGGTAGAGGAGGACCTTACTAACTTGGCCCAGATATTGGGACCTCTTCTATTTGTTGTGAAGGTCTGAGTAGATGCCAAATAGGAGAGGGCCTTATGGTACTCCACTGATAACTTTACACTGCACAATATGAGGATTTGTGTTCAGATTTATAAGTCTGTCCTTAATGCCTGACTAGAGATAATGTCAAAAGCTTTGGCCAGGTCCTGGCAGGCTGTTTGTACTGCATAACTACTAGCCACTGCTTTGCTTACTTTGTCAAAGAAATTAACACAGTTAAACAGACAGGATCTTCCTTTGACAAAGTTAGATTGGTGAGGGTCCAGGATTAAGACATTTTCAATGTCCAGATTAATGAGATCTGAGATAATATGATCCAGAGCTTAAGATACGAGGTTAGAGAGAAATAGGTCTATACTTACCAAGGTCCATGGTTGGGCCTCTGTTGTGTAATGGCATTACAATGGCTGTTTTTCAGGCTTCAGGAATGTAACTAGTGGAGAGGCTTAGATTAAAGTGGTTAACATAGAATTCAGATACGCACTGTTTGGCAGTGGTAATCAGTCAATGAGAAATATTATTAAGCCCCATAAAGAAGGTGTTCTCAGCTTTTGAGAGGGTCACAGTAATTAATGGGTATAGCTGATATTATGGAATCTGTGGAGTACAGAGAAATTTAGGTGGAATAAAAGTTACACTAATTTTATCAGGTAAGATATTAACTAGTTCCTTTGGGTCCCTTTGTGCAGTATTATTATGAACTAGCTCTAAACATTGTTGAGTATTATATGCAGGCTTCATGACATATAAATGATTTGTAGTTATGTTTGGTTTAATTGGGCTATTTTAAGTTCATACTTAGCTTTGAACTTCCTAATTGTTCCCTTAAACTCTTTAGTAGTTTGCTTCAGAGTGTTATATAAATTTATGTATATGGGTATTCCTCCACAGGTTTTTTTTTTTCAAAATCTTATTGAAGAATATTAACCAATGAACATTTGTGAAACAAGACAGATAAAACAACATTGCACTTACAAAGAAAGACATTTCAGTTAGGATGCGTTAGAGGATCTTTCTGTAAATTTAGTAAAAAAAAAGTTTTTCCTTACAACAGACACTTGAGAGTTATAGCATGTATCTTTAAATGAGTACATTCTATAGCCAACATGTTTGCACACAACATTGTTTAATTAGCTTTAGACAGAACTACTTCAGATTTCTATTCCCTAGTGCAAATAATTTTAATGACACTGGACAGAGTCTATCCAGCTCATACCTGTCAACCTCTTAGCGCAAAAAAATCTGGACAAAGCCTGACAAAATGGGGGGACAAAGGGACAAAAATATGGACAGACAGATTTTAAATGTTATTCTTACATACTTAGAAAGTTGCTAGAAAAACAGGATTTGTTTTAGGACCCATTTTCTGAAGGATATGAAGTCTGAAACAGAAATGTATATCATTATTTAGTGACTTCAGTCCTCAGATCATCCCAGTGATTTTCCAGAAAATCACAAATTTTATGAGGAACAGATAAAAAAATATGAGGCAAAAATCTGGACATTCTGGGGAAGTCTGTACAGTTGAGAGGTATGATCCAGCTTCTCTAGCCTGAGAGCTTAGCCAGATGGCAGGTTCCTTAAAACCAAATGGTCAAAATTTCCAAGAAAGGGTTATTTCATCCTCAAAAGCCTGTTTATGTTTGGACTGTACATATCTCCAGCATACACTTATCTTAGGACACTCCCAAAATATGTGCACATTCCCTGCCTCTCAGGCTAGACACATCCAGCAAGAGCTATTTACTTCAGATCCCTGTCAACACTGCTTAGATGGTGTTGGGTCCTTAGTGATAGAAGTACTGCATTTGCTGATGTTTATATATGGTCCACCTACTAAGCTTGATAGCTGCTGCTTGAGATTGTAGCCATTCTATTTTTAGTAAATTAATTCCCTCCTGCCTCCCCAAGCCAGTTTCTTATCACTTCCTTTCCTTTCATTTTCCCTGATATCCTTATAGATTTTACTCACCCTCCCCTTCTTAAGTCAGGCTCAGTTCCTTTAGGTGTGACTCATCTGGTGGTACTAGCTGATTGTACATGGGCATGCCATGTAATGCAGCTGTAAATAGGTAAACCTGCCCCCCCCCCCCCAGTGAAAGTACACTCTCGTGATGAGATGAGAGTCTCATCTCTGTGAAACATTTTATTTTGGACTGCTGTCATGCAGCCATTAGTTATCTTCCTTTGTTATTCCCTTATAGGCTCATAGGTTCATAGGTTGATACTAGGCTATCTGCCCTAGGGCATTTATAAGCCTAGCCAGAGTGTGTTTGGCTTTCGCCACCCTTTTAGATTAGTTGACTGTGCCTCTGAATAGTAGGTCACAGAAGATAGCCCTTTTAAGGTTAGTTTACTGTGCCTCTGTCTAGTAGGGACACAGAAGAGATCCCAGGGGTAAACCTACGATCTCCCATCCACTCGTCAATATTTCTCTTGAAGAGGGTCATTGAGGGGCTCTGCCTAACATGGATTGGGATTTTGTTCCAGAGTGAGGGGAGCCTCTGGGATATGAATCTGTCCCTCCAGCATGTCCTATTTATTTCTGTGCTGAGGTTTAAGTCACTGGAGCGTGTAGCTCTAAGGGATTAATTCTGGTTTGGACATGGCTTTATATGTCAGGCACAGATCACCTCTGAGTAGGCGGTAAGCAACCAAGTAGAGCTGGAGTTTCTTTAGCCTAACTGCATAGGACATCTGTTTGAGTCCCTTGATCCTCTTGGTGAGGTACTTTTGAGGTCTTTCCAGTTGCTGCAGGTGTCGGGTAAGGTAGATCCCAAATGGGGCATTGTATTCAAGTATGGGCCTGATGAGTGATGAGTAGAGGGGCACAATGACCTCTCTTGATCTAGATGTGAACCCTTTCGTGATAAGGTGGGCTATATAGAAGGTCTTTCTAACCACTTTGGCAACGTGATTGTCAAAGGAGAGATTGTTATCTACTTGGGTCCCCAAATCCCTAATTACTTCTTCCGTACTTAATGGATTACCACCTATGTGGTAATTTGTGGGCACTTTGTTTTTCCCAAAGGGGATGACTATGCACTTTTTGGCATTTAGCTTTAGGCCATGGCTCTGGCACCAGTTATCCTGCTCTGTGAGACCCTTTTGGAGGATGCTTTTGTCAGTCGGCAAGTCGATTATGGCACCCAGTTTGCAGTCATCTGCGAACTTGGTCAGCCATAGTCCTCCCGTGTTAGTCTGTACCTCAGAGAAATATATACCGAACAAGAGAGGTCCCAGGACATGGCCTTGTGGGACGCCACTTGTAACTGGTTTAGAGTCTGACATGGCACCTGCAATTCTGACCATGTGGGTTCTATCCTTGAGCCAGTTTGCAACCCATCTTGTGACATAGGGGTTGATATTTAAGCTGGTGAGCTTATTTATGATGCCCGAGTGGGGTATTGTGTCGAAGGCTTTTGTGAGGTCCAGATAGGCTGTGTGGACTACCTTCCCTTCATCAATTGCCTTGGTGACTGTTTCAAAGAAGTCAACCAGGTTCAAGAGGCAAGATTGGCCCTTAACAAAGCCGAATTGGGTAGGATCCAGTGTTTGGAGGTTCCCAATGTCTTTGTTTATGAGTTCCATGATGATACGCTCCATTGCTTTGTAGACCAGGCTAGTCAGGCTTATAGGGCGATAGTTTCCGGGGTCCGTTGTGGCACCACCTTTGTGGAGTGGGACCACTGTTGCTGTATGCCATTCCTTGGGTACATATCCTGTAGTAAGGCTGAGATTGAACAGTGACTTTATGTGAGGGTTCAGTTCTTCTTGGAGCTCATGTAAGACGCAGCCCGGGACACCATCCGGTCCCATTGATGCTGTGTTTTTTGCTTTGGAGAGGGCAGCTCTCACCTGTGCATCTGTGATGTCAGGGAGGCTACACTCTATTGGGATAGACATTTGCTCTTTTTGGGGGGAAGGGGGGGGGAGTTTGCACTGAACCTGTCTGCCAGGATGTTGGCTATGTCTGTGGGTTCAATGTATTTTTTGTCATTTTGCACTAACTCAGAGCATATCTGGGAGTTGCCACCCAGGTTCCTGACATAACTAAAGAAGGCCTTGTGATTATCTTTAGCGTCTTGTGCAATTTTTTTTTTTTTGAAGCTGGCCTTAGATAATTTTATGAGGGATCGTAGTTTCTTGCTAGTACTGATCAGAGATCCCTTCCCTTTTTGGGATTTTGCTCTATCATGTAGCAGCTTCCTCCTTCTGTTGTATAGCTTATTTATGGCTGGGGTCCACCAGACAGGTCTCCTGCCTTTGGAGGAGTGAGTCTTGGTTTTATGTGGGATAGCACAATCCATGCATTCCTGTAGGTGTCCATAGAATGCGTTTGTAAAGGATTCTGCGGTTTGGGCTGTATTTTCCACTGGCCCGGAGGCTTTGAAGGATTCCACCTCGGTTTTGAGAAGTGTGAAGTTTGCTTTTGAGAAGTTCTTCACCGTGGCTTCCTTGGCTGCGGGTGCAGACAGGATATGGATGTCCAGTGAGATTAATTTATGGTCAGATATTACCAATGAGGGGTATACCTCTGGTATGGAACATAGAGTCACCATGTTGGTGATGATCAGGTCCAATATGTTTTCCTCTCTTGTGGGAGTGGTGACCATTTCTTCCATAGCATATGAGTTTATAAATTCTAGGAACCATTGGGCGAGGGTGTTGGGGCTTGAGTAGTGCTCCTGGTCTATGTTTGGGTAGTTGAAGTCACCCAGTATGATGGTGTTTGGAGAGACCTTCATATTCTCCAGTGTTCTCAGGAAAGCTGAGTGGGGTTCCTGAGTTTGGGAGGGTGGTCTGTAGCAGGCTGCAAACTGAAAGGCAGTTTTGCCCACTGTTAGTTGCACATGGATGGTCTCTGATGCTTTGTGCAGTGCCACTAACCTGGAGGTGTGGGTATCTTTGATGAATATGGATACTCCCCCTCCTTTTGTGGTTCGGTCCGAGTTTTGGGGCCGAAAAGCATGGTATGAGGTATAACCTGGTAGTACTGGGGTGCTCTTGGGAGCCTTGAACCAGGTTTCTGTTACTGCACAGATATCGAGATTCTCCATACTGAGGAGAGCCTCGAATGCATGCATCTTGAGGTTTAGACTTCTGGCATTGAGCAGCATTACCCTTAGTTTCTTTTTCCTTGTGTTGTCTATGGAGGTGGGTTTGTCTTTTGAGCCTTGCCTAAAGAAGGCACTATGCTGGTGGCAAGAGCCTTAGCCAATATTCGAAAGCCCAGGGGTGACATGTGCAAGCCGTCCCTAGCGAAGCAACGTGGCTTGTCGAGCATGTCATCCCAGGCTGACAGACACTGGATCCCCTTTGAATGACACCAATACTTTAGCCAATTGTTAAAATTGATCATTTTGTCTTTATACTGTGGCATCATTCTTGGTGAGGGTAAGATGCTACTCAAGGTCAGGGTCATACCGGCCTGGGCTACATGATCAGAGAGCTCCTCTATGTCTCTTTTCATGTTGTCCAGGGAGGTACGTCTCAGGTCATTCACACCAGCATGGACAATGACGGAGTCATATTTGTACTTGCTTTGGAGTGACCTGAGTGCTTGTGTTATGTGGTGGATCCTGGCACCCGACAGGCAGCTTACAGTGACCTTCTTCTTGTTCAGCCTGGTGAGTGGGACGTCAGTGTGTCTGACAACAGAGTCACCTATTACAAGTGTATTAGGTGTGTTGTTTAGCCTTAAGGGCTGTGACTGTGTGGCACACTGTTGTTGTGAACTATGTGATACGTGGGTATTGTTGTTGGGTAGCGGTTGCTTGGATGTCTACTTTGGAGGTCTCTGCTACTTGGGCAGATTTTTATTTAGAGCTTCCGAGTATGTTTTTGTGTGTTTATGTGTTTGGTTTGCTGTTGTGATAGGTCTATGTGAGACTGGATTTGTGGTGTGTGTGGTTACCTCCTCCTCCTGACTGACTGCGCCAGTACTGGGTTGAGAGAGCTCAGCCTCCAGTTTGGCTATATAGTTGCATCTCTCACATATATTTGAGCTTGTTGGGAGGAGGAGAGAGTGGTCTGTGTACATAAGGCAGTTGTAACATTGCCTCAAGATTCCCAGATTCACCAACTGGACTGGAGAGTAAACCCGAAACTGACTTTTGGACATGTCAGAATAGTATAAGGAACTACTTTTTGCCTGATCAAAAAGGACCAATAGGGAGCCAAGTACTTAAAGGGATTATAAGAGGGTGTAGTGCTTTAGTTTATTAGTGCTTACTTATAAGATTACTTATATAAGCAACTGCAAGGCTTTAGAATGAAAACAGAGTGCTTACTTTGAGACTTAGAGCAGTTCTAAGGGAAAAAGTGAAGAGCAGACTTTGTGGAGCTGAGAATAGTTTAAACCAGTTTAAGCGGCGCTGCCCAATGCTGCACTATGCGCAAAATAATGCAAAACCGCGCAAATGCGGGTTTTAAAGCAGGGAAACTGAAAGAGATAGGAATTGACTCAAAATGACCAATAAGCTACTAGTTTCAGGGCTGAGACCACTCCCTCCAGGGACAGATAGGCTGCTCAAAGCTCCCCACTCTCACTGGTGAACAGAGAATCTTCCTCCTATCCAAGTAAGGATATGGGCAACACAGGAAACTATACCACAGTCTGGAATTCAGCAAAACCTGAAATCTGGACTAATCTATTTCAGCAAAGGCGGGAAAAGAAAATATTTATTTGTTTTTTTTTTTTGTTTTTTTTCAGGAAACAGCAGAAAAACACACAGAAAACACTGTAAATGCTATAAACAGGCTAGCACACTTTAGTGTGTAGCCTACAACAGTTATACAATACAAAAACAACTTACATTGATATAAAACAAGTGCAAAAACTGTAAAAAGCAGAAGGCAAATGCAATTTAAACTTTTTAAATCACAGATCAGTTAGAAATTCACTTTTTAGGCGGGAAAAGGCAGTCGGAGCAAAAAAACAGAGAAAGAAATACTTAAATCTGGAAAAGTCTCTCTTGGGTCTCTCTGTTGCCTGTATCACCCTGCAGGACACCACGAGGAGCTGTGCGGAGTTGTATACTGGCGCAAAACTGCGCAAATGTGGGTTTTAAAGCAGGGAAACTGAAAGAGATAGGAACTGACCCAAAACGGCCAATAAGCTACTAGTTTCAGGGTTGAGACCACTCCTCCAGGGACAGATAGGCTGCTCAAAGCTCCCCACTCTCACTGGTGAACAGAGAAGCTTCCTCCTATCTAAGTAAGGATATGGGCAACACAAGAAACTATACCACAGTCTGGAATTCAGCAAAACCTGAAATCTGGACTAATCTAGTTCAGCAAAGGCGGGAAAAGAGAATTTTTTTTTTCAGGAAAGAGCAGAAAAACACACAGAAAACACTGTAAATGCTATAAACAGGCTAGCACACTTTAGTATGTAGCCTACAACAGTTATACAATACAAAAATGACTTAAATTGATATAAAACAAGTGCAAAAACTGTAAAAAGCAGAAGGCAAATTCAATTTAAACTTTTTAAAGCACAGATCAGTTAGAAATCCGCTTTTTAGGCGGAAAAAGGCAGTCGGAGCAAAAAAATAGAGAAAAAAATGCTTAAATCTGGAAAAGTCTCTCTTGGGTCTCTCTGTTGCCTGTATCACTCTGCAGGACACCACGAGGAGCTGTGCGGAGTTGTATACAATAACAAACTTTTTAAATCATAGATTCGCTAAAAAAACTGGCGTTTTAGGCGGAATTAGTTAAGACAGCAAGAAAAGCAGAAAAGTGATACTTAATCACTCCAAAGTCACTCCTTTGTCTCTCTGCTGCTGTAGACTCTGCAGAACACCTGGAAGGCACTTGCTGAGCGGAATACAAGCGTAAAAACTGTGCAAATGAGGTTTTTATAGCAGGGAAGTGAAAGAGATAGAAATTAGCCCAAAATGGCCAATAAACTACTAACTTCTGGGCTGAAACCACTCCTCCAGTGACAGATAGGCTGCTCAAAGCTCCCCTCTCTCACAGGTGAACAGAGAAATTTCCTTCTATCCAAGTAAGGTAATGGCAACACAGTAACTTGTAACACAGCCCTGGATTCAGCAATAACCTGAAAACTGGACTATACTAGCTCAGAAAGGTGGGAAACAAGTATATCATTTTTTTTTCAGAAAATAGAGCAGATACAATCAAAATTAGCCCAAAAAGGCCAATAAACTACTAACTTCTGGGCTGAAACCACTCCTCCAGGGACCAATAGCCTGCTCAAAGCTCCCCTCTCTCACAGGTGAACAGAGAAACTTCCTTCTATCCAAGTAAGGTATGGCAACACAAAAACTTGTAACACAGCCCTGTATTCAGCAATAACCTGAAAACTGGACTATACTAGTTCAGAAAGGCGAGAAACAAGTATATATATATTTTTTTCCAGAAAATAGAGCAGATACATTCCTCCAGTACTGCCTCAGTTGCCCCACATTGCTTTCAAAGCACTCGGGGATGGTGCAAAATCACCTCCTTAGGACCTTTGCCCTACAGCCATACACTTTCATCACACATATCCATTAACAAAGTCTATGATAGCCATGACAGATTAGGCTGTGGTATACAAGAATTACTATCCTCCAACAACCATCCTGGTTACTTAACCTCAGAAATTAGAACATTTTAAAGTCAGAAGCATAGCTAGGGATATGAGTTAACCCCTATCCTCCCCAATACTTTAGGACATACGCTTCCTCAGGGGGGAGATCCTTTCACAGATGGACCTAATATATGCATGTTCAAATGTTCTTACAACTGCCAAATTAATGGGTGATCTGTGGGTATGGGCACATTTCTAAGTACACAAAAATATGTGGCATCACCATATTTTTGCTGACTGATTTCTAACAGAGAAAGAGGAAAACAAACTTAGTTTACTGTTATGGCCCTTCTTAATTATTTGCAAAAGCCTTGCTAAGTTACACTGCACTGTAGCCTCAAATGTGGGTGCCAGTAGTAAGCCCAAATACTTTCAGTTCATTCCAGCGGTAATGTTAAATGGCGCATCAGGATACATCTCCACTCTGCATTTCATGATAGATGACTTTTGATTGTAACATTGAAGACCCAGAACCTCTCCAGATTCACTAAAGATTTTCAAAACCCATTCCAGGATAGAAAAGACTTTGGAACTACATAGCAGGCAATTGTCTTCCAACAAATAAAAGGCACTTTTAACTTCTTCAGTCTTTCCCACCTCTTGGAGGTAGTCATATCTTGTACACTAATTTCTCCATAACCAGAAAAAACAGACCAGAGGAGAGTTAACATCTTTCCGGTACCCCTAGGTATTCTTCCCATCTTGGAACCCCCCCCTAATTAATCATCACTCTAAAGGAGGGATTCTTGTGCAAATAAGTGATCCATGCTATAACATGGTTACTGAATCCTCTCTGCTTTAAAAATTGAAAAAGAAACTTGTAGTTTTCTGAATCTAAGGCTTTTGACATATCAGACATGAATATGCCCGTATCTGTGGTTGTATCCTTTGTACACTCCAAAAACACTGTTAACTCCCACCAGTTGTCTTTTACAGATCTGCCACTCACAAAGTCATTATGACCTGGTCTTATCAAATTTGGAAGCAAATTTCTGCAATTTTGTGGCCACTGCCCTCACAAAAAATTGTTCATGTCCAAATTAACAAGAGACATCAGCCTAAAATCTCTTAAGCCAGGAGGTATGCCTCATATCTTGTAAATAAGCATAATAATGGTTTAATTAAAATGAGTGGAGCTGTGGCTTGGAAAATCTTCTGAATTAAACAAATTGGTTAACTGTTTCCATAGCTGAGGACCTCCCCATTTATAGAATTATGGAGGGAACCCATCTAGACCTGGAGTGGTATGGGACCTTAATATTAGCACTGCCTGACTTACCTCCTTACATTGGATACCTGATTCAAGCATCTGTCTACCACCCTGTCCCACTGGAGATGTTTCTACTGCCAAGTAGGCCTAACTCCTAGGCTTACTCCCTTCATGCAAAGTATAAAGAGTGGCATAATAACCCCAAAAAGCTCCTCTCATTCGCCTCTCATCTGATAATGTGTCGCCCATCTGATCTCTAATTACTGAAATAGCACACTTGGAGGACCTTTTAATAAATAAATAAAAAAAAAAACACTATGCATCTCGGATATCTTTTTCTCTGTAGCCACCAAAACTGCACCCTCCTTGTGAGCTCTGCTTCCACTTTGGAAGTTTCTAATAGGTTAATCTCGGTTTTTAGCAATATTTCCTGGTCAAGGCAACTAAACCTGGAGCTGCTTGAGTTCTTTTCATCTATCCAGCAGTCATCTACTTTTTAAAACTTTCAGCTACTATTATATCTCCTCTTATTGACACCTTGCAGCCTTTCCACCAAACATACCGATGCACCTGATCCACCTGGTTGTTGCATCAAAAAACATCAGAAAGAATGTTGATAAACTCTTCAGTTTTCTTGTGATGGGACCAGAGGAAGTAGCCCCATCTCCAGGATCTCAGTCTCTGAATGTCTACCTCCTTCTTAGTCACCAGTGATACGAGTGCATGGTCAGAGGGAGAGATTTCATGTATGATATGACTTTGACTCCTGCAACTCATCTCTGAGGGGATGAACCTAAAACTTTTCTGTTACCTTGCAGTGATAAATTTCTTGAGAAAATTGGTATAACTACATTGGGATGATACTTGCACCATACATCCATGCAGTTATACCTATCCAATCCACTCCTTAATGAATACTTGACTTTTTGCGTGGGACTCACACTTATTATATAGCTTGCCCAAAGTCGTATTCACAGCTAAATTAAAATCCCCCCAAGAGTACACTCACTCTAGCATGCACAACTGACTCAATCCATTTGGTTAGGAAATCAGTACAAAAGGGCTGATAATCACTGTTCAGGGCCTAGATATTTCCTATAGCCCAAGTTCATCATTAATATTGCCCTACCAAATCAGCCATCTCCCACTCCCACTACACAGCACAGTGTTGTTAGTTAAATGTAGAGAGTGTTGAAACAAGATGGTGACCCCCTTTTTGCCTCCTCCTGGCTTATATGGTCTGCAAAGATCATGTTGTACCTCCTTGATTTAATTTTGGGTGCATCACGCATTTTCAGTTTGGACTTTTGTAGACCTACAAAAATGGGTGCCTAATAATTTAATCTGCTTAAATATACGCACTCTCCCTAATGGGTGAGTGCAACCACCCCCATTTAAAAAGACCATAGGATCAGGCCATTTACTTTGTGCTTAGTTAAATCCTTCTGTATATCCAAGGTAGACCCTATCCCTACAAATTGCTAAACAAACCCTCCCCTTCTCATTATCCGGTGACATCCCCTGTTCTAGGGGACAAAAGAAGGACCCCCCCCCCTCCCATGATTCAAGATCTTCTACATCCAGACAGACTGTCTCAGTGGCTAAAATAAAAAAAAAACAAACTGGAGATAAATGCCAAACCAAAGCATTACCCCACTCCTTGGCAACAGATTTTTCAGGAAATAGGTATGGAAGAAGAGAAAAGAAAAAAGAAATACAGACCTCCAAAGACTGTTACTTCCTTTTCTTCCATCACTCCTTTTTCCATTTCCTGTCCCACTATTTTCTCTTTCTTCCTTTCTACCTTCCCTCCTTTCTTTCTTCTACCACCTTTCGCTTCCTATCATTCACTTCTTTTCCCCACTGTTTTCCACTGTACCTCCTTTCCCTCCCTACTTCTCTCTTTTCTCCTCATTCCTGTCTTTCCCTATTCCTCCTTCCTTTCATCTTCACTATGATTTACAAGTGAAATTGCAGTATGCCAAACTAGTATTTAAATTGATTCTTATCCATTCCATCAATTAAATATGCAATAGCTGCCCATTCAGCCCCTGCATAAAAAAGAAAAAAGAGAAACATCACCAGCAATGCATACATTGCCATCAGTTAGCAAATTAACAGGCTACAGTAGATAGCCTTGCCACCGAGATATGGACAAATTTGCACAATGAAGAAGAAACAGAAAAAAAATATTACAAATGCTCCTTATGCAACAATATCAGTGATGTCTCCTGTATGGGAAGAAGGGAGATGCACTTTAGATCACTAAAATATTTACCATTTTTCAAAGACCATTCAAGTAAATGAAATCAACAAAATAGTACTTATGTAATTAGTCACATGATAAATCAAAAAGTGTTATATACTGTACAGTCTAAGTAAGCACTTTGAGGAAACTATATGACTGAAATGTCACTTTTTGATTATAGAAACCCTATTAATGTTGTTAAAGGAGAACCACACCCACAAACAAAAAAACATGTTTATTTCATCATGGTTTGGTGTTTCCTACATTTTAACACCACTGTGGGACTACAGGCTTTTAAATATTTTTATACGTAATTTCTGAGTCTGACCACATGGGGTCTGGCATCTTGAAATAATTTGGATTGTTTAGTCTGCCCATAATGCAGTGCTTGTCTGTAAAAGATTATGTCATGTAGGCCTATTTCTTCCTAAAGCTCCTGTCACTCTATAGATTTTACATGCATACATTGCTGTCTTTAAGTCAGTTAGTTTTAAGTAACATTTCATGCCATTCAATTACTTCTTAAAACACAAACACTGCAAATGCCACAGAACAGACTTTCAAAGTGCTTTTTACTGCTGCTTCTTTTTAGAATGGCTAAACTGAAGTGTTTTGTGAAGCCTGAATTCTACTACTGAATCTCAAACACATTATTTTAGTCCAACCCTGTATCATCAGCTCGTTCCACCAACAGTAGGTGACATTACAGTATGACTACAAAGAAGTCTTCAGAACGTCAGAAAAACAACAAGATGCATTACTGGCTGCACATATGGTAGCAGTGAAAGCGGACTTAGCTCGTTGTTATAGTTCAGCAGATGGAGGTCTGTCCATGAAAAGACAGACTGTTTAGTTACGTGGATTAAGCTAAATGATTTTAATGAATTACATTCAGTCTCTGGCCATAGCTCAATGAAAGCAGGCTCTCTAAAATTATCACAAATGAAAACATCTAAATAGAAATCCCTGTAGATGTGAAATATATGAAGTACTTTAGGAACTAGAGATACCTCCCTTCCCTGTACTTCTTCAACTAAATGAACCTACTCAGAAAATTTTCCCTTTGAAGTAAATCACACCTGAAACATGTTTACTGAAGAGTAAAAACTAAACTGTGCTAAGTCATATGTTGTCTTAAACAACTGTACACTTTGAACCATTCTTCACTCATGGGTAGTTCTGCTTCCCTAGAGAAGGGTTGGTATTTTATATGTCATGACATATAGAGTAAAGAAGAACAACATGGACAGCATTCATGAGAGGCTTAGAGTTCATACATATACAACACAATAACACTAGGCAGGAGCTGCTCATTGTGTGCTCCAGAAACAAAATGAAAATGAGATATGAATACCCAGTGTTGTTGTTTGTCTTTTCCCGGTTAGGGGTTGCCACAGCGGAACTCCGGTCCGCTAATGATTGGCAGTAGATTTTTGATAATTTATTGTAAGTCCTTTGTAGAAAATACTTGAAAGTTAAAAATGAACATTTTTTTAAGGAATCTCTTGCTTTTCTTATCAGTTATTTCTGTAGAAGGTTTCCAGTCAAAATGTAATTTTTTTATCTTCCATTTAGCACATATATTCACAGTCTTTGTCTGTTGTGTTTTATATATATATGCACAATGTCCACAAGATTACTTAATGTTTTCCCCCTTATACAATTAAAAAAAAAGAAAGTAAAATGGTAATTACTTTGGCTGAGTGAAAATAAAAATTACCAGTAAAACAAAAGCGATATCCTGGGCGTCCAGAAGCTTTTATTGCTCACACAGAGTACAACGAAAAGTCAAAAATAACACTTTAAAATCCACAATGTCAACGAAAATACTGAGTGCTTTCACCCGCTTAAATCAATGCGGGTTTCATCAGAGAAAATAAAAATTACCGGCCCATTGGCCCTATGATCCTGCATACTGGTCTATGCAAGCTTCCTCACTACCTCTTTCCACGAACATGGTCTGAAGATCAATATACTTGTCACTGTTGCAGGGGGAAATAGTAGATTGTCTGTGAGTGGAAGTTCAGCATTGGTCCATTGTTTCTCATTATTGTCCACCATGTTTGGCAGTATTGCTTGCATACAAGATGTTTAAAAATCTGATTTGCAGGACTTTAATATAGTTGCCAGTTTTGATCATGGTAATTAGACCACCAAATAGCAACTTTTTGGCAGCATTTTTCCTTCTCTTGCCACCCCCCTGAGCAATTCATATCACCTGTTTTGAAATTTACAGTCCTTATAAGACAGACCTTTAACAACAAGTACTGCATCTCTCAGTTTATAGTATCACATAGGATCACAAGGTATACAAAGTAAGTTTAATCTTTAATCAGAGGCCATGCACACCTTGCCAACATCCACTCTCAGGCTCTACCACCATTTGCAAGGAGGATAGCAGTTGTAAATCCTGGTGCAAATTAAATGGCACCCATCCAACTGTCTAAGCTATGCCTGAAGGATCGCAAGGAATCCCATTGCTTGACATGTAGGGGGAAGTCTGTTCCAGAGCAAGGGGAGGCACTGGGTGAACAACCTATCTCTCCATCTAGCTTTATTTATTCCTTGATGAAGGTTGAAAACTCTGTCTCTTGAACTGGCTACACAATTTAATTTGCTGAGAAAAAAGGTGGTTGAGAAAAAATGGATCTCTAATGGCATTGTTAGCTAGGCACAGGTCTCCCCTCAGGAGCCTTTATGACACTGAAAAAGACAAGGACTTCAGTAACTTCTCATAGCTAAGATTTTTTAAGACCAGATATCCTTTTTGTTAGGTAACTCTGCTTTTTTTATGTGCCTGGCCATGTACATGTCAAATATTCTATAACAGTTCTGACAAGGGCAAAGTATAGGGGAGCAATGACTTCCTAACTTTGAGAAGAAATGCTTTTGGCAATTAATTGTGACATTTAGAAGGATTTCCTAATTACAGCTGCCATATGATGATCAAAGGAGGTCACTGGGGACTGCTTTGGGTCACTATCTAAACAGGAGTCTCTACTCCCCTCCCCCCTCCCAGATAATAGCCACAGAGACCACCACTGAACCTTCCAGCTCACCTTCAGCAGAATAACCTCTGTCCCATTGTCGAGAAGTAGACTGGGTGAACACTGATGAGCTAGCATCAGAAGCATTGGTCAGCACAGGCTGAGGTGACTGCAGCTGGTCTTACACCACCACCATAATTTGATCTGTAGAAGGAAAAGAAAATGAAAAGCACACACATTAGTACAAACCCATGTTATGTATAACATAACAACTGAAAAGAATAGTCATGCATATGGCATATGCACTAAAAGCACACAAATTAGTACAAACCCATGTTATGTATAACATAACAACTGAAAAGAATAGTCATGCATATGGCATATGCACTAAAAGCACACAGATTAGTACAAACCCATGTTATGTATAACATAACAACTGAAAAGAATAGTCATGCATATGGCATATGCACTAAAAGCACACACATTAGTACAAACCCATGTTATGTATAACATAACAACTGAAAAGAATAGTCATGCATATGGCATATGCACTAAAAGCACACACATTAGTACAAACCCATGTTATGTATAACATAACAACTGAAAAGAATAGTCATGCATATGGCATATGCACTAAAAGCACACACATTAGTACAAACCCATGTTATGTATAACATAACAACTGAAAAGAATAGTCATGCATATGGCATATGCACTCTGCTGATTGAGGAAGTTTCTTACCTCCTGTGGCTTCTGTTCAGGTTTGCTTGTCAGTCCCCAGCTGCTGTAAAACAAAGTAGGAAGAATTCACTACAGTAGAGGACTTGTTAAAACCATAGGGAAAATACAGGCAATGAAACTCTGTCTCACACTCTCTCTCTCTCTCTCTCTCTCTCTGTCTTTCTGTCTCTCTCTCTCACACTATCTCTGTCCTTTCCACTAGTCAAGTAAGTTAAGGTGGTGCAACCATAGGTTGTTACAATGATGCCTGGACTGCAGACCAGCACAGGTGATGCTAATGCCATTACTTACTATCCTTGCAAGATTATGCCAGGCATCCAACTAGTACAAAGAACCATCATATTAGTCGAGCAGGTGCTTCTAAAAGTCCCTATGGAGGAAGAATAAAATAATCTTATTTTTCCTTTGACACCATGCAGCTCAATATCTAAAAATCCATGTCCAGTCATGCTGGTTTACTTGAGAAACAAAATGTTAGCCCAGAACACACAGACATACTTTTGGACATCATATGCATATATTATAGACTGGCAGTGTAGCATCACCAACAGGCCATGTAGTACAGAACATTGGTGCTATGGGTTTCTCAGATGCCACGAATAAGGACAATGTGAATGTGCATCTCCAGCCCTGGGATAAGCATATTCTTGCAGCTTAGTGTGGCACATTAGAGGAGTAATTTATAGAACGCAGTATCGAATTCTCCATGAGCATAACCATTATGTAGTGCATGGAGTGCTTTTATTACAATCAAATATCAGTTAAATGACATCCTAGTTCAGTGCTACTATAGTGTGAGGCCCAACCTTAACAATGTTTTGAAGGGTGCTTAACAACTGTTAAGCACCAATATGCTATTAACATTGTGTCTGGTGCAATAGTAGGGCTAAACCAGGATGTTGTTCAACTGATATCTGAGGATAAATAAGAGCAGCAGAACATAAAATGTGTTGATTTCAACTCCATTTCTGTCTGTTGTCTACATTACATACACTAAAAGTGTATTTGGGAACCAGCTGCTTCCCTTACACAGGAAGTATGTAAATACATTTAGCAATTACCAGCTTTCAAAGCCGACATAACACCTTTTTTTTAATTCAGTGTTTTCTGTAGATAGTAGTACATGGGGCAAGCAACTCTCCATGGAATACGTTAAATTTATGATCGGATCTTCTATATTAATTTAAAATTGTGTTCTCAAAGTAGATGCCAAAATTCACCTTGAGAGCTTTTGAATTTCCTGGCATCCTTGCCTTGAGTGCATAAACAAGTTACGACTGGCAACCTGATCATAATCTTGTATGTTAAGAGGCCCATATTTGTATTATATAATGTTGGGAATCATACTATGAGACACTGCACTAAAACTGCCTAACAGAATGCCTGTATATTTTGTAAATGGATGACTGCCTAATACAGACAGCAACTCTGAAATAGACTCAGGATGTCCTGCAGTTTACCCTTTCATGCTTTGAGACTTTGCAATCCTCTCTGAATCTTCCAAATCTATTTCATGTTGTACATGTTTTGATTACCTCAGCCTTCATTTGCCTTCTATGCGACTCTAGAAGTTACTTCACTAGACATTGCTCCTGGAGTGTTCCTGAAAAGGGACACTTTTGTTCAGTGGGCTATGCAGGTTGTTAGCAAATGCATTCCTGCACCCTTCACATAGGTGATAAGTAGTACTTCACTATGTGCTATTTGTGTATGAATCCCAGTAAGTCTCTTGTAGTTTAATGGGTTGCCAAATGCATTTTCAATAATTTTGAGTTTCAAGGGAAAAAAAGTGTATTGTGTCTTATGCTGCCTGATTTCAATGTGATTCGTTTTGTTTAGAAAATGTCTGTCAGTGTTTTTGTTCTGTAAAACTTGAAATAAGTTTTAAATCAAATCCAAATGTCTGTGATAAAAGTTGTTGTTGTTGTGTCTTTCGGCTTTTCCCCGTTAGGGGTCGCCACAGTGGAACTCCGGTCTGCTAATGATTGGTAGTTGATTTTTACATGCCGAGTTACCAGCCCTGATGCACAACCTTCAACGAAGGTACACCCATTCACGCATATCTCTCGCAGAAGACGCTCTAGCTGAGAATCGAACTGGACAGCGTCTTACTGTGAGGCGACAATGCTACCGCAGCACCACCACCGTGGATAAATGTCTGTGATAAAAGTAAAGAAGTAAATAGTATAGACATGGACGGTTAAAACACAGTGTTTAGGGTAACTGGGTAGAACCAGCCAAATAATGGATATTGGTATGGCTGGAGGGGGCCTGAGTTTCCTCAGTAGCCTGCATTGGTAGATTACAGCTTCCACACTCAGATAAAATCCCCTTGGGAACTTCCCTTCCTCTTTATTATTATATACTTTTGATTTCTTCTGTTTTATGTAATATATATGTATATGCTAACGTTTTATTTTAATATAGTTGCTATTTACTGCTGCTATTAATTTCTTTGGGAATTTTAACTTACCACTGAGCTGTTTGTGTGTTGCCTTTAAGCAATTATGGGGCTTTTCTAAAGTGTTTTATGACTTGTACTGGAAAACTGAAGCTCTGTGGTGGCATTTGAACACTAGGCCTCTTGTTTTTATTTTTATGTGTTCATTTGGAAGTTTTGGCAGGACAATATTGCATCTTTCACGCCATTTATGCAATATTCTCTACTGATTTAATAAAGTTATTGCCACTTTAATCATTAAATTGCGATGTTGCAGCAAATTGCTTAATTTGCATTTTCTGTGGAGATATTTTTTTTTTATTTCTGACAAGGGAATCTCTAAGTAAATGCTAATTTATGCTGCTTGCATTAATTCTCTGATTTAAAGGCATATATTTCATTTTTTGGCACTGTTTGGACGAGTGAATTTTGCTTGGTACTGTGACTGTGTGTGTGCTGTTCTTTATTTCTCTGTGCAGGTTGTAGAACACAGCTTAGTACATTTTAAACTGTTTCTGCAGCATTTTATACAGCATACACCTATTCCATGTTTGACTACATAGTTTATTCTATTATTGCTGCCCTTAGTCTGCTGTTAATAGTGTCAGTGTATTATTCTGGCTGGTGTTTTCCCCCTAACTTGATGGATTCTGATATGGCAGCCCCTCTCCCTCCCCAAATCCAGGTGCACCTATAAAGAAAAAAATCAACAAAACATAACTCAATCTACAGTTTGTTAATCTGTTATTGCCTTCAGCAAGCATACAGACTACCTACCCTTTTCCCCATCACCCTCTGGTATTAGCCTGCAGCCCTCTATAGTACACAGATTAGACACATCCTCCTGGGCTATTCCAGTACCTGGTTTGGGTATTGGAGAACCAAATCCTTGCCAGACATAATACTCTGCACCAGAATATTTTGTAACACTAGTGTAATTCTCTTTAAAAAAAAAAAGAAACATCACCACACTGAAGACAATCAGATTATTACCATGCAAAGAGCTGACATGGTTTCCTTAGCTACGAGTGCTTTACAGTCAGCTAGTCCTGGAGAGTGTACTCCTATTCAGTATGACTATGGGGCTTATTTTTCTTGAGATCAGTCTATGGATGCAGATTTTGATGGGACTCTGGTGCAGATAATGGTGAACACTCGGTGAGTTTTTCCATTCTGATTTTCTGGATGATTAACATTTTCAAAACCCAAAACAGGTGTACACCTTTCCACAGATGCTAACTAGGTTTTGAGATATATTCTACTGGAAGCAATCTGGAGCTGCACCAGAGACTGTCAGAGTTTAGGATCTTAATTAGGATGAGATTTCTAATGTTTTGACTATTATTCCTCTATTAATGGCCTTAGAAGATGTCCATAAAACTGCAGGTAAAACCCTTTTGGCTAGTGAATCAGTTCCAAAAATATTTATGAGGAAGCTGAATTTGCAATATGCTTACACTTTAGATGAATTTGCTGCATTTTTGCCTGTTGAACAGAAGTATTATATGAGTTAGATTGTTTCTACATGACTCAGGTTCTAATCATGCTTTGAGAAGTGTCTTGGAAGGCGTTGACACGGCTTCTAGAAATGCAGCCTCTTCTATTGCATTAAGAAGGTATGTTTGTTACATAACCTGAATTTTTCTGAGGATTGAAAAAAATGAGATTTTGAATGTTTCTTTAAGTTGTACATGTGTGTTTTGTCACACTGCTACTCAGATTCTCAATCAGAGGGATGACAGAGGTAAACTAATGCATAGGGTATCTATAATGTTTCCCAGATTCTCCCTTAACAAATTGTCAAAGTTCAAATGGCAGAAGAAGCAAAATTTGCAGTCTGACAAGAATCGGGTACGAAGAGGAAATGGCAGGAGGATAACACTTCCAAACCAAATAAAAGGGATGCCTTTCTCAAAAAGGCTCAATCCTTTACTAAATAATGACTATTCCAAGACTCCGGCATCCCATCTCTTCCTCTTGACCCTCCTCTCCTTCCCTCTCCCTCAGAACTTTCACTCAACCCAGCAGCCTAGCCACAAATAGTTTTAGACGTACGAGTGCTGAGAATAATTTAGAGATGATACTCTTGGCAGTGGGCAGAAAATCCTCCTCCCTTCAGGCTAATCCCCTCACACCCACTTGTCCAGACACAACTTTTCTCAGCAGTTCTTTGCATGTTTAACCAGTTTCTGCACTACAAAAAGGGAAAGTATTTACTCCAGAATATTTTTGGTACCCAAAAGGAGCTATCTGGAGACTAGTGTTAAATATGTGTTATCTAAATTCCTTTCTGAAATACCTACATTCAAAATGCTTAGCTTGCGGACCATCTTACTCATTCTTCTGGACCACTGCTTTATAGGTTCATAGGTTCATAGGTTCATACTAGGCTATCTGCCCGAGGGCATTTACAAGCCTAGCCCATAGTTTTGTGGCTTACGCCACCCCTTTAGTATGGGGAACTATACCCATTATTTTGCTGTGCCTCTGTTGAGCAGTGACACTGAGGTAATCCCTGGGGTATATCTGTGATCTCCCATCCATTGGTCAAGATTTCTCTTGAACAAGGCCAGCGAGGTGCTCTGCCTCACATATACCGGGATTTTATTCCACAGCATAGGGAGTCTTTGGGTGATGAATCTATCCCTTCAGCACGTCCTATTAATAGCCGTGTCGAGGTTTAAGTCTCCCGCCCTTGTGGCTCTGACGGATCTAGATTTTTTGAGGTGAAGCATATTCATCAAATCTGGGTTTGACATGGCCTTGTATGTTAGGCAAAGGTCACCTCTGAGCAAGCGGTGCGACTGAATAGAGCTGGAGTTCTTTCAGTCGGGCAGCATAGGACAGATGTTTGAGACCCTTTATCCTTTTGGTGAGGAACTTTTGTGGCCTCTCCAGCTGCTGCAAGTGTCGGGTCAGATACATTCCGAATGGGGCATTGTACTCAATCATTGGTCTGATGAGTGATGAGTATAGGAGACTATGACCTCCCTTGATCTAGATGAGAATCCCTTCATGATAAGGTGGGCAATGTAGAAGGTCTTCCTAACTACTTTAGCTACATGGGTGTCGAATGACAGACTACTATCAACCTGGGTCCCCAGGTCCCTGATAACTTCTTCTGTACTCAGTGGATTGCCACCTATTTGGTAGCTAGGGGTAACCTTGTTTTTCCCGAAGGGTATGACTATGCATTTTTGGCATTTAACTTTAGGCCATGGCTCTGGCACCAGTTATCCGTTTCTGTGAGACCCTTCTGAAGGATATCTGTGTCAGATGTGTTTTCTACTATGGCCCAGTTTGCAGTCATCTGCAAACTTTGTCAGCCATAACCCTCCTGTGTTTGCTTGTACTTGGAAAAGTAGATGCCAAACAAGAGTGGGCCCAGGACTGAGCCCTGTGGTACACCACTTGTGACAGGCTTTGAGTCTGACATGGCGCCAGCAACTCTGACCCTGTGGGTTCTGTCACTCAGCCAGTTTGCAACCCATCTTGTGATGTATGGGTTAACATTTAAGCTGATGAGTTTTTCAATGATACCCGAGTGGGGTATTCTATCAAAGGCCTTCGCCAGATCGAGGTAGGCTGTATGGACTGCCTTTCCTCATCAATGGCTTTGGTGACTGTTTGAAAAAGTCAACCAAGTTTAGAAGGCATGATCTGCCTTTGACAAAGCCAAACTGGGATGGATCCAAAGTCTGCAAATTCCCTATGTCTTTATTTATGAGGTCCATTATGATCCTCTCCATGGCTTTGCAGATAAGGCTTGTCAAGCTAATGGGCGGTAATTTCCAGGGTCGGTGGAGGCACCGCCTTTGTGAAGTGGGACCACAGTTGCAGTCGCCACTCCTGGAGTGCGTATCCAGAGGTAAGACTATGATTAAACAGCTGTCCTAGCTGTGGGTTTAATTCCTCGTTGAGTTCGTGGAGAACACAGCCGGGACACCATCAGGTCCCATGGATGCTGTGTTTTTGCTTTGGAGAGAGCAGTTCTCACTTGGGCGTTGGAGATGTTTGGGGGCTGCAATCGCTTGGTATAGATATCTCTCCTTTGGGGAGTTTGCACTGAACCTGTCAGCCAGTATGTTGGCAATGTCTGTAGGATCAGTAATCTTCACATCATTTTGAACTAGTTCTGAGCATATCTGGGAGTTTCCTCCCAGGTTTCTAACATAGCTAAAGAAGGCCTTATGATTGTCTTTTGAGTCTTTAGCTATTTTTCTCTCAAAATTTGCTTTGGATGATTTTATGAGAGCTCTTAGTTTTTTACTTATAGTGATCAAGGGTGTCTTACCTTTTAAGGATTTTGCTCTATCTTGTAGTAGCTTCCTCCTTTTGTTGTAGAGTTTGTTTATGGCTGGGGTCCACCAGAGTGGACGCTTGCCTTTGGTACAAAGAGTCTTTGTTTTGCTTGGGATTGCCTTATCCATGCAGTCCTGCAGGTGCTGGTAGAAGGCATTTGTAAGTGAAAGTATTTACTCCAGAATATTTTTGGTACCCAAAAGGAGCTATCTGGGTATGGTGACTTTAGAACTAAAAGATGCTTATCATCACATTCAGGAAATATCTGAGATTTGCTGTGTCTGGTTCGCATTATCAGATTTTCTGCATTACCCTTTGCACTATCTGCTGCACCTCAAGTATTCAGGAAATACTTGATTCTGGCAGTTGATTACTGCAGTACCTAGGGCATCCACATTTTCCCTTATTTAGATGACTTGCTGATTCTAGGCCTGTTGGCATCAACAAAACTCATGACACCACTACCTATACTCCATATGAGAAAGATTCAATTGTACTTCAGAAAATGTTGGCACCAGCACCTGCATCCCTTAGAGTTCCAAGTAACACTGCTTTAAAATTGTGACATGAGAGTTGCAGTGATGGAGGGATCAGATGTCTCTCAATCCAATCTTATACTTTTCCCTCCAGATGCCAATTCAGTCAGTCCAGATGGACTCATCAGATTTTGCATGGAGAGCAGTATCCAGGGGAGTTCAAATGTAGAGTGAATGGGGTCCTTTGGATACTACAAAGTGCTTAAGCGTCAAAGAAATGTTAGCAGTGATTCAAGCATTATAAGTTCTTCACCACTTATGGTCTACAGGTCCCCTTTTAGTGATCACAATCAACCCCACAGTCATGTGGTACCCAAATATACAAGAGGATGCAATGTCATATCCTCTTTTCCAGAAACTTGAAAAACTGTTTTGCGTATTGCTTTGACATCTGCAATATGAGTCCCTGAGCTGTAAGCCCTCATGGTGAGCCAGCCTTATCTGCTTTTTCACAGGGACAGGGTTTTTTTTATGCAGTAATGCATCTGTCCTGCTAAAAGTTGTTTCTGAAATTTTACTGAATCAAGCCATTTATTTCTTTATAGAACCTAAAAACAAGGGAGAGAAGATTCTATATACCTTGGATGTGCACAGACAACTCTGGTACTGCCTTGACAGAACTAAGTCCTTCAGAAAGGTTCAGCAGCTGTTTATTTCCTGTTTTTGAGCTAAGAAGGGTCAACCTGTCTCTAATGAAATGATTGCTCATTGGTTGTCCTCTGCGTTATCTTTTGTGGCATGTTAGAAAACAGTAGATCCTAGAAACATTCTTTAGGAAGCAACCTAGTCCTCTGTTCATACCTTTACAAAACATTACTAACTGGATTCTTTCTTAAGTTCCTGACCACGCATTGCTTGGACAGTTCTACAGGATTGGACCCTTATCCTTCCTCCACCCAGGTAGGGTAAGCTGTGGGAATCTACCCACATACCACTGATGCAGTGTGAATGATGAATATAGTACAGCTGCATAAATCCTACTTATCTGTAACAGTAGATGTTTAAATTTCAAACTGCCTCAGTGGCAGCATCCATCCATAATCCCCTTATATATATATATATATATATATATATATATATATATATATATATACATATACATAGTTCTATGGTATCCAAGTGTGTTTTGCTTCTGGTTGGCTTTGGTTATTTGTGTTGTTTTTTGGGAGTGAATTGAACAGTTAAAGGAAATTCTTGCTTCTGCTCCTTCTTGTTCTTACTTATTAGCACTAAAAGCCTGAACAACTGACTTCTTGTGACAGAAGCTAGGCTTCCCCTGATGGGAAGGGATTAGCCAGTACCAGAAGGGAATTCTGAGCTCTAGAAAGTTCTCGGTGTTGGTTTGTTCAGAAACAGAATCCATATGCCACCGAGGCAGTGTGAAACTTGAACATACACTGTTACAGGTAAGTAGGATTTGTACAAGTGCACTTTCTCTTTAATATGGAATTATGGGTCTACTTCACAAACCTGAAAGCTCACTTACCCGACTTTCAAAAGACTGAGATGAAAAAAACAAAACTCCAGAAGATCGATGACTCAGAACATTGACATTTCACTACAGGTAAGTAACCACGTGGCAAACCCAGCAAACAAACTAAAACCAAAGCAAAGAAAACCCAGCCATGTGCAGACCCCCTAACTGAATATACCAACTCCGAGACTGCAGTCCTGTGGAGGTAAGGGGCAAATGTCAGCATGATGGCCAAAAGGTTGCTTACCTGTAGTGAAATGTTGGTGTTCCATGCAGTCATTTTTCTGGAGTTTTGTTTTTTTTTGTCTCTGTCTTTTGAAAGTCGGGTAAGTAAGCTTTCAGGCTTCTGAAAGGGACCTGTAATTATTCAGATGACTTTTACTTCTGTAGAGATTGTGCATATTGACTTAGAGTATGTTATCAGATAGTTATTATTTCTTATGCTGTCATAAATACTTTTATAGTTCAACTGTACTGTACGTGATTGGATCTTAAAGTATGATGGTAGTGATCTTCATACAATTTCATGCAATTCATTCAAAGATACTAATAAAGTACATGCAATGTATTTCTTCATAACTAGGAGTGTACGCAGTCAAAAAAGTGGCTATAACTGGTGGTGGTGGGGTCTCTGTGGATGACTGCATCTTATGCTCTTATCTGGTCATTTTTTAACAGTCTTTATTATGGCTTTGTAGAATGCGTGTGTGTGTGTGTGTGTGTGTGTGTGTGTGTGTGTGTGTGTGTGTGTGTGTGTGTGTGTGTGTGTGTGTGTCTGTGTGTGTCTGTGTGTGTCTGTGTGTGTGTGCGTGCGCGTGTGTGTGTTTTTGTGTGTGTGTGTGTGTGTGTGTGTGTGTGTGTGTGTGTGTGTGTTGGTGTGTGTGTGTGTCTGTGAGACTTCGGTCAATATTATTTTTTGACATGGACATCTGAGAGGGATGCAGTCCAAACATCTGTAATCAGTATAAATGTAAAGAAAAAAAACACAATGCACACTAACAGGTTTGAACAGTGTTTATAGAAATTGGGGAGAGACACCAGGTAGTGGAACACTGGAATAGCTGTAGGGGGTAGGAGTGGTGGTGATGGTTCATTACCCTGCCCTAGGGTCTCATTTGATCATGATCTGGCTCTGGATGTTATTGACATGGGACAAGTTATACACGATAAGCATATCAGAATGAGGGAAATACTAATTCTGATTATTAAGGCTCTGAAACAAATGTGAAAACCTAGAATTTTGTACATACTTTCATACATTACCACAGTGTTGTGGTACATTCAGCAAAAAATTTAAGGGTAAAAACATTATTGTTGTCCATGCAAGACAGCAAGGGACGCATGCTTTTGGCACAGGATGTAGGCATGACATTCAGGGCACCTTACATCCCTTCTCATGGCAGTATGCAGGCAGATCACCTAAGCAACACATAAGATCCTCACAAATGGATATTAGACATAGATACTTTTATGGATATAGGCCATAGGTGAGGTGTGTCAGAAATAGATATTTTTGCTTCTTCAGGAAATAAACAACTACAGAATTTTGCAAAAGACACCTCTTCCTGTGTAGCAAATGCCTTCTCCATTGGCTAAAAAGGCATATTTATGTATGCTTTTCCTCCAGTCAAACTTCCATGAGATTACTATAAAGGATAACACAGGACAAGTTAAACATGTTTGTGATAACTCCTGTTTGGCTGAGGTATAACAGCTTTCTGTACTCACATGACTGTACTTTCAGCTTACATAACTGTCAGGCTATAGAATATTTATCAAAGAACACTAGTCGTGGAATGTCTTGAGTTCAGGATTTTGCTGATTTACAAGTAGAAATCCATGACACCCTACATTCTGTGAACAAAGGTCTGTTTTACAACATGTTTGTTAGTTGATTAACTGTCTGGGTAGAAAGAAAGATCACCTGCTTTCCAGGACGTTATAAAGAGGGGATATTGAGCTTGGTTGTTATGAAGCAACAGTAATAAAAATGCATGTAATAAAACATCCACGTGAATAGGAAGCATGTGATAATATTTAAATTGTTTAATGTTTTGCTTGACTTTTAGTAGACTGTATTAGTTTATTAGCATTATGGCATGTGACCTGAGGGTGGTGTTTGGTTTGCCACAGTCATAACTTCCTGATAAGGCACAATGAGCAATGCCTGTGTGTTCTTCTACAACTAGTTTTGCCGTTATCACACAACTAACCAATATATATATATATATATATATATATATATCTATATATATATATCTATATATATATATATATATATATATATACCCCTCACAACTCCAGGTTCTGGGGCTAGGTTTCAGGTCACTGTCTGTGTGAAGTTTAAATGTTCTCCCAGTGTCTGCATGGATTTTTTTCCTGGTACACCAGTTTCCTTCCACATTCTAAAAAACATGCTGATTGAGTGGCTATACACAAGCAGAAGGTGCCCCTACCCACAAACACACACACACACACACACACACACACACACACACACACACACACACACACACACACACACACACACACACACACACACACACACACACACACACACACACACACACACACACACACACACACACACACACACACACACACACACACCAAAATATATAATTACAGTTGCCCATGTCAAGACTGAAAATGGTCTTTGGATTCACCCACTAACTCTTCTAACAAATGTTATCAAATAAATAAATCAATAAATAGCAAAATTTAATTAAGTTAGGAAAAGTGTCTTTGCATGTTATTCTGATGAAGTAGCAGACCTCTGTAAAGTAGTTAATTAAAAAAATATTTTTTAAATTGTAGAAAGCTAGTGTTGAGTTGCATATGGAAAGGCTCAGCTGAAAACAAACCACAACATAAAACAAAACTAAATGGAATTACTAAAATACTTCACAAAGAGGATCCTAGGCCTTAAACATATGTCTTATATGGACAGACTCAAAAAAACTCCAACTATTCTCTGTCTCATATTGCCTACTTAGAGGCGATCTCTGCTTGACTTACAAAGCCATGTCTGACCCAGCTCTGTTAGAAATGGTACATCTAAAGAAATCCCAGTCTGTCAGCACCACATGCTCCAGAGTCCTCAACCTCATTATCACAATCAACAGAACATTCTGGAGGGACAGATTCATAACACAGAGACTGCCCATGCTATGCAATAGACTTCTCATACTTGTCAAGCAGAGCACCTCACTGGCCCTCTTCAAGACAAAATTGATGAGTGGATGGGAAATAGAAAATTCACCCTGGGGATCACTCCAATGGCTCTACTCAACAGAGGCACTTGGAACTAAGGTTGCGTGGCACGATGCCAGAGTAATCCTGTGGGCTAGGCTTGTAAAGGCCCCAGGGCCATCAGCCTAGTACACACCTATGAACCTATGAATAAGTATTTTTGTGTCATTACTAATAAGTCATGTGAAGTTTTAGAGTTTTTGCTGTGGTTTGTGGTTTGTTTACATTGTGAATTCAGCTTATCAGTGTCCTCAATAGTTTTCCAGAATCGAATAACCGAAATATGGAGATGCTGCTTTGAATTTCTTTTTGTTTTTCAAATTATTTTCTCAGGGTTGAAAGTTGCGGTTGCTTTATCCCATGTCATGCTGATAGGACCAAGATGTGTGCAACAAACAGGAGTTAGGTTAAAATAATTATATGTTATGCAGTTTGGTTCATGAAGTTTTAGAACTAATGTTTATAAATGCATTTTCTTCTACATCACTAAAGATGAATTAACCTATTAAACAATAATTTTATAATGAATATCTGTTTTATGCCAACCTAAAGAATCAATATGATTAATCTGTTTATGTTTTTAGGGGTGCCTGATAAAGATTTCTATACTGTATATAAGCTTTCTTTTTCATTTTAGGTAAAAATCTCCTTTTCAAAACACATTTGTGATCTGCTTATTGTTTATTAAAGGACACTCCTTCATCAACAAAGTCAGTATTCCTCAATCTCATGTTCTTCTGGCATTCTGTTTTATATGATAAGAGCCTTCATGGAGTAAAGGAAAGAAAATGAGTAATAGGAAGAAAAAAATCCATGTTATCTGTAGTGTAACTGACTCTCTTAGCCTGCTGCAGCTTCCAAATGTTATCATGTGCAACCCCAGCTGTCTCATCATTCTTAGAGTCTGTCATTTTGCAGTTATTGATAGGTAAAAGCATTCCATTTGGAGACCTTTCTTCATAAGTTCATATGTAATTGCTGGACTATTGATCTGAGAGGGTATTAAGAAGCCTAGGCTTATATTCCCATGGTATCTTTTTGGCTCTTGTGTTTTGTGTACGTTTTGTAAGTTTAACTCAGAGGCAGGCGGAATAATGATATGTTGGGCTTTTTGCATGTTGCACCTATCCATGAGGGATGATACATTTGTGGTTGCTCATTCATCTAAATTATATTTGAATACAATAAAAGTAGTACTTTACTTTACATGGAATGGAAAATGATTCAGTAGAAATTATATTTTCTGTGATACATACCTATCCTTCCAACATATCCTATTGTGTTGCAAAAGAGATTAAGATCCCTTGAGCAGGAATTGGTGCCACCTCTGGACTTGCAGATGTGTAATACATCAGAAAGGATAGGGTCTGTTAAGTTTCTAATGCAAGGCAGAGGTTGCCTCTTAGTAGCCAGAATGATATTGAAAAGCTGGACAAGGCTTTGTGACTTTCTTGATATTTTTTATGAGAAAACATTGTGGTTTTTCCAGTTGTGACAATTATTTGGACAGATAAATTCCAAAAGGAGGCATTATATAGATATAAGCTGTGCAGTGGCAACTGCTGACTTCTCAATAGGAGTGAGTTGATAGGGGTCAGCAGGATGCAACTGAATAGAGTGTTAACTGGAAATGAGGTGTGGCTATATTATGGCAGTCAATGACAGTTTTACTATGATTAAGCAGAAGCTGGGATTAATCAGTTTTATCCATGACTGCTTCAGAACCTACTCATTATAGCCACTTTACTGAGTATATGTACCTCAGATGTACAATTCTGATCAAATAAAAAAATGTAGTAATTGTCACAGTAGCATATCTCAGCCTCTTATACTCAAACACACACTAGCCTGTCAAGCTAGATTGACTGTTTAACTGTGATCAAAAGACAGCTGATGTCAGTCACTTTTATCTACTGACCCACTCAGTACACATTCATTATAGCTACTTTATTGACTGTTTCTACTGTAGATGTCAGATTGTGATTAAGTAAAAAAAATAATAGTCACAGTAATGTATTTCAACTTGTGGAGCTGCCATGCCAGTTCAACAATATTATATCTGTGATAGAATGACAACTGGGATCAGTCAGTTTCATTTACAGACTGCCTGTATGCCTACCATTTACAGTTGCTTTTTGACGAGTACACCTCAAAAGCCTGACTATGTTTATATGCGTGAGTAAATGCAAAATCATAGAGCTACAATATATATTGTCTTGTTGCTGTCAGATGCATACAGTACAATCTACTGCCTCCTGGTGCATACTCAGATACACACATACACACACACACACACACACACACACACACACACACACACTTGAAGAATTTATAAGGCAACTAATGTAGGAATACTGACTTTGTGGAAGCAAGAGTGCTCTTTGTGAAAATGTAATTATTTTGTCTTGCGTTTACTAAGTCTATAACTTTTTTCTAGGACAGGAAGCTAGCAGGTAGGAGAAATTAGTCTCTTTAACTCTTTAATAACTGCTAACACTTCAAATTACTGTTTTTGATTACATGAATGACTGATGAAATGAATGTATACAAATCTAGTCCAGCTCATTGCTGTCAGACACACAGAGTGCAACACATTACAAATCCCCTCCCCTTTCACAAATGTGCCCAACATTATAAACATTATTGACTCTGTATTCTGTGGCTACCTTATTGTGACCAGATGAATGGCTAAAGACATAAATAATTGTCACAGTAATGTATTTCATCTAATTGCTGTCAGAGACATAGAGCCCCCTGCAATCCCAACCTTCCCCACCACACACTTGTACATAAAGATGTGCCTACAATGTCTGAGGGGTTTATATCAGATGATCAGTTTTTCAGAAACTCGAAAAAGATATTGAAGAGAGCATATGATTGAGTTTCTGAAAACTCAAACATTGAAAAAAGAAAAAAAATCAAATTTTTTATGTTTTTGCAAGAGGCAAATGGAGTTCAAGTATTTGAAAACTCAGTTAACTGATATTGACCCTGTCTGAGAATAAAAATGTGACTGTAATCGGCGTCATTATGTGACAGATGTCCAAGTCACACTTAAATTTGTAAAACGTGCAACAGATAAACTAAAAGTATGTGATTTAATTTTTTTTTATATACCAGTGGCAGGAAAATATGTGAATATGTGACTTTTTGATATGTTGACTTGTAACTGATGGTTGAAACTGCCTTCTACTGAGGACTACAGTAATTATATGTAGGATGTGATAATATAATTATTCTGCCTGTATTTACAAGATTTATGACTTTCCCTAAGCCATGAAGCTGGTACATTTAGAAGTTCAATTAGAAGATTCTTTAAAGAAATATCTCAGAGGTTCCTGCATAACTGCATTTATGGGAGCTGTATTGTTTGTTTGTCTTTTGGCTTTTCCCGGTAAGGGGTTGCCACAGTGGAACTCCGGTCCGCTAATGACTGGAAGTAGATTTTTACGAAACACCGAGGTGCCAGCTTGACGCTTAACCTTCAACAAAGGCACGCCCATTTACACACGCATGTCTTTCAAATGCTACCCAACCGCCGGGAGGACATGCAGACTCCACACAGAAGGCACTCCCAAGCCCAGCCGAGAATCGAATGGGAGAACCTCTTGCTGTGAGGACGGGAGAACCTCTTGCTGTGAGGTAACAACGCTACCACCGTACCACCATGGCTTTATTTATAGGAGCTGTACAAAAAGAAAGAGTCCAGAATAAAAGAACTGCCTACAGCCTGTGACTTGTGGATTGTTTTAACACTTTCTCTCTCTCTCTGCCAGGAAATTCAGTTTAGCTTAAGATTAAATAATTCTTTCATATAAAAAAATCAGCAGAAAAGATCTATCTGTAGCCATTTGTTTTCTTTCTTATATTCTGCTTGTTCAGAATGATTTTGTTTCAGTGTGCAGTTTTATAGCTTTCTGTGTATTTAACCATTAACTGTATTTCTTAATTCATTCTCTTCTAAGCCAAGTGTTTTTATTTACTTTTAGAAACTTTGTAGCTGGTAATCGTTTTACTTATTTATTAATTGATAGGAAGGTACTTATGGTTAACTGGCATTACTTGTCCATCTCAGGCATTAATGTGGGTGTCTGCATATGTATATAACAGTCTATTCAAAGTACAATTACTGTGAGCAAATGGACAAAGGAAAGCATTAAAACTCACAGAGAGGGGTGAGAAAGAGGTATGCAATGCTAAGTTAAAAATACTGCTCTGTGGGGTATTAAGTGTGGAAGACTATTTGTGGGTGTGGATAGTGTAAACCCATACTCCAGACAGTAGCACTTTCTTCCTGCATGCTCTTGAGGCCAAGTTGCATTTGTTTGCTTGTTGATTCATATATGTCTTCCTTTTATATACGTCAATCTGTTTAATAATAGTGATGTAACTTGAGAGACCATACCCCAGCTGGTCATCAGATTTATAATTTTAAGATTTTTAGAGATTATAGATAATTTTATTGGTAGGCAATTGAACAGGTTCAGGTACAACAGCCCTTATTCAGCATCTAATCTTTGCAGTACTGACCAAACTATGTATACCTCAGATGTTTGATTGTGATCAAATTAAAGAATAAATATATAAATAATATTCAGAGAAACCTATTTTAGCTTTTCGTGTTTTTAGTGACTGCATAAACTTCAGAAGGCTCTAGTCAAACAACAGATTGAATAGATAAATAATGACCACATAAAAATATTTCAGCTTATTAGTCTAACACACATACACTGTAACCCCTTCTGTGCAAAAACATATAAACACATAGACACACAAACACATATGCGTATGTAAATAAAACCGACAAGCTGCAAAATGAAGAAAGAACTTTACACTGGCAAAAAAACTTCTACAGCTATAGGAAAAAACAGCAACACCAGAACCAGTAATTGATTCTTCAGAAACAAGAAGGTACAAAGAAAATCAATAAATATATACTCCATGTTGTCATAAGGCAATAAAGCAGTAAAATAATAACAGCCAATGAAATAACCCTATCCTTCTTAAAATATGTACATATCATTATAAGGTAATGAAGTAACCTGAAAAACCATGTACAGAGTAAAGCAAATTAGTGAAAAGCGAGTCTGACACATGAACTCATGTAAACCATTTCAAAGCACATTTTAAATTGATATTATCATTCAAACCTGGAGCTGAATCCACTCCCAGCAAAAGTTGTCATCTGCATATGTGCCTACCAGTTGCAGCCACTTTACTAACTATACACCGCCTATGCCGGATTTGATATCAAGCATAAGTAAATAGTGGATGTGATGTATTTCAACTCATTGTTATCTGACATGTACAGTGCAACCCCCTAAACACACATGTGCGAGTGTGTGCATACATAGCAATAACTGTATCGTAAAATGCATGCCATGTCTCTTATCAATGCATGCACTGACACACACACACACACACACACACACACACACACACACACACACACACACACACACACACACACACACACACACACACATTTAGAGTTTCATATAAATCAATTTCACAAGATAGGGAGGGTAGAACTTTATCAGTTCATTGAATTTGGCCAGTTAGGTTTAGCATATGTGTGCAATTTAACCTATATTAAACATATACTGTAAAGTTTGGAAATGTCTAGATCCATATATATATATATATATATATATATATATATATATATATATATATATATATATATTTTTTTTTTTTTTTTTTCTTAAGTCAAAAAGTAAATTGAAAACTGTGATTGTGTGCAATTTTCATTTATCTGGTTATATATACTTTCAAAATAATTTCATTTTTAGTTTGTATGACTAAATACTTTGTGAGATATCATATCTTATTATGTTTCCATGAATGAATGATGTGGGGTTTTGACAGTACCATAAGGTACACTTAAGTTGTAAAATATTTAATTTGTTGTCATTTCATTACTAATCCAGGTTAAATTCATTGATATATTTATGGCATGTTTAAAAAATAGTTTGTTTTGTTCCTATGCTGTGGATTTAAATTCATTGCTATTTTTTCCCAATGTTTAAATAAGTGTTTGTTTAGTTCTTGTGCTGTGGACTGCTATGTTTCAAATGTATTTTTTTTAATTTGTTTTAGGCAGTCAGGTCATTATTTATTATTTTCTTTTCATAAGTAATGTTAATGGACTTGTTTGTGGTGGATGACCATTTAGGCTTTATTATGGCTACAAAGGTGACACTGGGCAAAATTACACTAACATGTAGGAGAACAGCTGTTACTGTTACTTCTTGCACAGAAGGAGCATTAACAGGTCAGGTGCAAGTAAATAGAAATAACATTTTTCCAAATGATTCACTTGAGTTAAAACATTTATACCTGACCTCAGAGGATTATGAAAGAAAACTCAGAGGTGATATATGTAATGCATATAGGATAATTACTGCAGATTAACTAAAAAAAAGTGACCTTGAATGTAATTGTGGTACTCTGTTGGTGATAGAAATGTCACATATTTTCCCATTGTTACATATTGTGCTAGACAGGTTCATAGGTTCATGAGTAAATACTTCCTAGCTGCCCTTGTGAGCCATTTTAAGCCTAGTAAATTTCCTTTTCAAACATGATAATTAAACTCTGTATCTTTTAATTGAGAGGTAAACATCTTAGCCATTATACCAATCACCAAACCCAAAATAACAATACTAACATTAGTTCATAAGCAAAAACTAGACAATCATTAGACACCCAGCCAGTAACCAGGGACCAAATGTGAGAATAAGACTGTATACATCGTGTCTGTAAACATCTTAACATTATGATGGCTCCAACCCCAGGTCATTGTATAACAATTGTTTGAGACATTGCTCATTTTAGAATTTATTTCTGTTAAGCTATATAACCAAATCATTCTTAACAATCATGTGAAAAGATCCATGCATCCTCTGGTGGATAGCCACATTCTTCAATACATGCTTTTTATGTTCATTTTATGAACATTTATAGTAGCACAGAAATGATATAAGAAATGAGGTGGTAGAAGCTACCCCATTTTTTTAAATATATAGATGAAGTCTCCTTAGAGTACAACGTACCAAAGGAAACATGGCTAACAAAATGAAGGAAAAGCGTGTGGGGGCATTATAAATAATTAGAATAATAGGGAAAAGGGAATGTGTATTACTAGAATCAGAGTGGAAATTATGTAAGAAAGATCACACATAAAAGGAATGTATCTAGTAAACAAAATTGTCTTTGAGATTGTCTTTTTCAATACCAGTCTTAACATTATTGGCAACACTGAGCTATATTGCTTAAAATAATCAGAATGTACAACTGTTTGCTCAGGAAGAATTGAGTAAGAAGGGAAAATGAATAGAAGGAAGAAGGTGGAGCATTTTATACAAAGGGAAGGCAAATAAAATATCAGGGGAGGAAGTATGTAATCCAAAGTACAAAGTATAGACCACTTGCAGACATTTAGTAAGAGTGGGATAGACAATGTATGGGAGAAGCCCACAGGAGATGAAGAAAACACCTGCTAGGCCATCTGTTGTGTGGAGTTCTTAGTGCCACTGTTGACTTGTATATATCTAATGTAGATTTTGAAATACTGCATTGGAAAATGTCAAATCAGTAAGAGCAGTAGATAAATGCCCACAAACAATATATTTTCAGGAGCATGAACCTTTAATTGACTTTTTAAAGATGTAGCAGTTAAGAATGTGAGTATAATGAATATCACATGGAAACTTTACCGATTTCTTCCCCTTACACAACTATTATTACTTAGATGCCAGACACAAACCTGGGAATGAAGGCGGAACCTTCCTAACTTAAAATGCCCAACTCATATCTCAAGCAAGCCCATATTCTGACTTTTTTTCCTCAGCTGGCTACCTGTCAAATTACTGGGAAAAAAAAGACAGATCTCTCAATTTGCAGTCTACCTCCCACACCATGCTTCTTTAGGAAAAGTTAAAAACTCTTTTACACAATATCAGCCTCACACAATATATGTACATGCTCAACTCTATCAATCTATAATAATGTTGTACACCTCCTAACTGGCTACTTTATTAAACGATTAGTACTACACCCACTCACCTAAACCTTAAAACAAACAACTCATTAGTATATCTACTTACAAATGTTCCTTCCATGCTCCACTACTTTCCTCTTTCATTTCTTTTTATTTACATCCCCTGTTAATCATTTACTTCTTTACCTTCTTTTATGATTTCGTCATTATCACCCAGCACAGTCCATTCTGCTCTATGATCTGAAACTCTTCTACCCCATCTGCCACTTCTTTCATTTATTTATTTATTATATTTTATTTATCCTTTATTAACTGGGTTAGTCCTGCCAGGCTAGTAGCCTCTTTTCAGGGGAGACCTGTGGTGGTATTTTTGCTACTACTGTATTTCTCCGAAAATAAGACCAGGTCTTATACTTTTTCCCCCACTGAAATATGCATTAGGGCTTATTATCAGGGGATGCCTTATTTAACCCCCGGTACAACAATCTACATTTATTCATTTATTCATGTACACAAATTGACATTTATTCATGCACACAAATCAACATTTATTCTTGTACACAAATTGACATTTATTTGGTACTTTTCCATTATTGGGCAACAGTTCTAGGTAACGTGTTAACAGTTGTGTGAGAATTCTACATCAACAGTGCAACAAACATTTCAGCTTCAGAATATCTATACCTTGGCTTTCACAGTGCAATATTTCATGCTTAACAGAAAGTGCAGAAAAATCTCAATACATGTGTATTGGAGGAGGCGAATAAAACAGATGAGTAACTGCCACTTTTTGATTGGTGATGCTTTCTTTATTCCTGACCCAAACCTTAAGAGAAGAATGATGGAAAGTCATAAAAATTAAGTCTGGGAACTAGTGGCCTTACTTTGTAATTACTCCTTGATAATGAAATGTTGCCTTAATACAATAAAGTCAAAAAACCTGACAAGAGCTTGCTGGCAGCTGAAAGCAGAAGCAATCCATTCTTTTGCCCCAATAACAGAAAAGTTATTCAAATACAGTCATGTCATCTTCTTCTGGAACACTGTCATAAGTCTCCAACTCCCGAATTCCGGCCTGAATTTCTCGCAACTCCATTTCCTGTAGAACCATTGGCCCCAATCTGTCATGCCTAGCAAAAAAGCTCTTCTTAAATGAGCACTGCTTGTCCATGTAGCCTGCTCGTAGTGCATTGGCAAAACAGCTGTCAGTGATTTTATCCCATGAATTCTTCACCCAAGTTACGACCTCTTGCATGCTAGGCTTCACAAAGTTTCCACGCTGATTTCTCTCCATTCTATTTTCAATGTAGTCATTGAGTTCTATGCACAAATGGTCTTTGAATGACTTGTTTATTTCAATATCAAGAGTCTGGAGATAGGCAGTCATTCCTGCGGGGATCATTATTTGATCTATTCTTCTCTGTGCAAGGAAGTTCTTCATGTCTTTAGCACGGTGAGTGCTGGCTGAATCCCAGACTAGCAGACCCTCTTTCGCCACCTCGCAAAACAAGTGGCAGCATTACATCGACCCACTTCCTTATAACTGCTTGTGTGCCCTAGGCTTTTTCGGTTTCAAGAATGTAAATGCCTGAAACACATTCAGTCTTATCTTTCTTGCCCTTACTAATGATTTGAGTTGGGTTTTCTTTCCATCTAGATGAATTGCCAAAATATAGGTAATGCATGCACTTTTGTAACCAGTGGAGGGAATGTAAATTGATGAAGCACCCCTCTGATCAATTGTTGTTTGAGATCCTTGGCCCATAAACACTGCACTTTCATCAATAGCAATCATGTTGGAGAGTTGATATTTAGAAAAGTTGATGCCATCAACAAAAGGCTTGAATGCAAGTGCACGTTTAATAACGTCAGTATCTTCCAGCTTGAACAGTGTTGTCGATCTTCTTAGAGACAGTTCATATCACTGAATGGAAGCCATCCAGCCAATGTTGTGATGCTTTGACTTCTTCTGGGGATATTTCTAACTGTGGTGCCATTGCAAGGGCAAATGCTTGAATATCAGCCCTGCACACAACCAAAGCCTTTGCTCTCCTGTTAGCAGTCCATTCACAGATGATGTCTTCCAGTTCAGGAAATAATGGTTGCTGACGTGATCCACAATTGCTCTTCTTAGCATTTCCCTCGTTCACCTGTTGACTGAAGTTATCGTACACTGCTCACCATTTTCGGACCATTCAGAGATCCAACTTCTTCTCCTTGCAGAAAGCCATCAGATTCTTTCCCCAGGAGTCATCCACATTTCCTTTCTTGTACTTGATGGAAATAGCTCTTTCTTTTTGCACTTATCTTGTCTGGGAGTTTATGGGCCAAGGATCTCAAATGTCAAGTGTGAGTGAGGATTAGGGTTACAGTAAGAATCGTGGAGAACTCCTGGGGAAAGAATCTTATGACCTTCTGCAAAGAGAAGAAGTTGGGTGTCCGAATGGTCCAAAAATGGCGAGCAGAGTACGATAACCTCAGTCAACAGGTGTCAGTCTTCTTCTTTCGGCTTTTCCCAGTTAGGGGTCGCCACAGTGGATCACCTTGTCCGCTCATGATTAGCAGTGGAGTTTTACGGTGTCGAGTTGCCAGCCCGGCACCCAACCTTCCACAGAAGGCACACACATGCATGCACTCACACCTAGGGCCAATTTAGAGTGTCCAATCAACCTACAGCATGTCTTTAGGATGTGGGAGGAAACCGGAGCACCCAGAGGAAACCCATGTGACCACAGGGAGGACATGCAGACTCCATACAGAAGGCACCCCAACCAAGGATCGAACCGGAGAACCTCTTGCTGTGAGGCGGCAACGCTAACCACTGCACCACCATGGCCGCCCTAGTCAACAGGTGTCAATAATATTATTATTTTATAATTCAATACATCTGTCATGTGTTATTGACTGTCTTAACTGGGGCTTATTTTTGGGGTAGGGCTTATATCATGACTGCCCTGGAAAAGTAGGCCTTATTCTCTGGTTAGGTCTTATTTACAGAGAAATATGGTAGGTCAAATTTGGCTAGGGCATAAGGGAACTTCCCTTACTCATTATTGTAAGTGTGACCCATTTCATATGAGCACTTCCTATTTCTTTTCTAGGCACAATGACCCAGAGAAACAGGGAGGCAGATGGAGAGAGAATGAGACAAGGGAGTGGTGAGAGAAATGAAGGAGAAAGCCAATATCAAGACCAGAGAATGAGTGCACGATTCTGTGGAGGTGTTTCAAATAAATCTGTTTGATGGAGATGAGTCAGCAAATGATGGATGCATAATTACAGCCTTTAAGTCAGGAGGGTTGCGGGATGATTTACTTAAACACATGGTGATGCAGACTGAGCCAGAAAATGAAAGATATGTTTCCTGGGGGGGGGGGGTCATTATGGAGAAAATAGAAAAGAAGGATGCCGAGACAGTCTTGAGGAATAGTAATGAGATGGAAAAGAAAACATATGCAGAGAAATTAAAAAGAAAGTAAAAGGGGATCACAGAAAATAAAAAGGCTGAATAAAATGAAAAATGGAAGTACATGATAAGGATTCAAAGTAAAGAAGACAAAGAAATTGACAGGTATGAAGTGTGGGGCAATTTAATAATTCCTTTGGGTGTAAAAGCACATGCATTAAAAGCTTTTATTCTTATTAACAGAGACATTTTGTGACATTATATTTGAGACTGCTTTTCCTTTCAATTGAAAATTTTCTTGGAGAATGTGAAGAAAAAGAAAGACTGTAACCCATGGAATCCTTATGTGATAAAAGCATTTAACAGGGGGTAAACATAATTTCAAACAGAAGTGGAAAGAGAGACTTTGAAAAGACATTTGTAAACTTCATGTAAAGAAGTACTGAACATTGCAAACGTTTATGATAATAGGGGTTTATGGACTAGCACGTGGGATTGCAATACTGTATTAAAAATAGAAAGAGAAAAAAATATAAATAAACCAAGCATGATAAAGGTAGAGGGGGATAAAGATTTCATAAAATCTTGGGGACAGCCTAAAAACATGTTTTTTTTTTTTTTTTTGTGGAACTGAAGGACATTTGATAAATAACTATGATACAAGAAAATGCTATGTTTCTGGAAAGATGGGACATGATACAAAAATGTGACTTGAACTGTTGTAAATGTAACAAAATTGGACATTTATGGATCGATTGTAAAAATCAAAATAATAGTAAGGAAAAAGAAAGAGAAGAAAACTAATAAAAAGAAGAAATTTTACAAGTAGTATAAATAGAAGAAACATTAGATGAGACAAAATAATAAAGAGGACATAGAAGAAGGCTCTGAAATAAGTGCTGAAGACATAAATTTAGAAATAGTAAAAAAAGAATACTATTGGTAAAAGAGTAAAGGACAGAAAAAGAAAATTTAAAAGGATGAGTACAAAAGAAAAACAAAAGTAAATGGATAAAAAATATAGTTGGGGTTAGTATACTGGTTAAGGTGTTTGACTCACAAACCCAAGGTTTAATGTTTGATTGTCACCTTTGGGAGGGAAATTGTCTAGGCTTAAAATGGCCCATTAAGGCATCTATCCAAGTAATTAGCTATGAACATATGAAACCATGAATCTAAGGAAAAGGAAAAATGAAAATTTTAGAGTGACTTCTGTAATTGTGAATAGTTTTAAGACTATGGTAAGAAGAATATGGATTTTGGTGTGGTGTTATTCATGTGATGTAGATGTAACTATATTAGAAGACAAGTTTTTTAACTAATGAAGAAAGCTTACAAACAGAGAAAATGTCGGGAGGAAAGATAATCTGGAATTTAAGAAATGCCATATGTTCTGGAATAGCCATATTCTGTAGAAATATAGTAAAGATATTAGACGTAACCAGCAAAAATGGGAATAACCATGTTAGATTGAAAATGGAAAGAACAAATATATAGAATTATAACATTCTATCCTTATACTAATTGTAAAGAAAGGGACAGCTGATTTCATCAGATTTTAGACTATGTAGTGATAAATATGAATATTACTGTGACACCTGTGCACTGGCCCAGTAATCAAGGAACCTCAGTCCTCACCATTAACACCAGTGAGGGACATGTACATTGGGAGGATGACAAGTGCACACACAGTAAAGCACAATTTCGCTTAAGAGCACACAGAGATCACCATCTGGGGCTGATTTCTCCCTCTCAATCCAGATCCCCAATAAGACTCCCCCACTGGCACAGCTGTAGGATTAAGATCTCAGCCAAGTGGTCAAGCCAAAACCTCCAGCACCCACTCTGTCCAACCAGTGCTTCATGTCCCTGCCCAAGTAGCTGACACACACACACACACACACACACACACACACACACACACACACACACACACACACACACACACACACACACACACACACACACACACACACACACACTTTGAGATTTGATTTATATACAAACACACAGACACTTCTAAGGAAGGCTGGCATAGGTTCACTAGCTATGCCTCCTTCTGCCCAGACTACACAGTAGTACCACCTGCCACAAACCACCATTATCAGCTACCATAAGGCCCTTACCAAAGGGTGCCCAATCTTACTGTATAATGTTACTGTTATCCAAATGGTAAGAGTGGCTAGGACTTGAAGACTATTTAGGAGTGACTTGTACAGTATCACCAAATACATATGCAAGTACTCTAAGAGCTTATATATCTCTACACAAATTAGCTACAATTAAAAGGCTTAAATATATTTTAATAATTAATAAAAGCACAAGACAATACTCGTTAACTCAACACAGGAACAATAGAGTTCAAAATCACAAGAAATATTTTAGAACAACATTGCAGAACAGTCTCACATAGGTACAGAAAACATCTATACTAATCTTACTATATCCCTATCTATTTCTAAGAGAAATCACTGTACCTAAATAACTTACAGAGCAAGGCAAAGTGCTGGTGATGTCATATCCAATACAAAATACACTCTTTCTCTCTGAGATAGTTCTTAAATTATTAATACACATTGCTGCTGAATCATCTCAGATTACATCATTCTTGTTACCTCTGCCTGTTTCCCAGGCTAGCAGGAACTTAAATTTTAACATGTCTCTGTTAAAAATGTTTATCTCTCAGAAGCTGACAATTCTCTCTCAGAAGCTTGCCTGAAACTGAAAATCATAAAACAATTACCTTGGAAATGTGTAATTACCTCTGTTTCCAGACAATAGAAAGAAACCCCTAGCTTAGACATCCTCTCTCTTAGCTGAGATAAATTAACTTTATATCACATCGTAAAACTCTTTACTTATCAACTTATTTTCTTAGAGTCTTGCAAATCAGCTCTGTATATTCCAGTGTCTACCATGTAAACATACATTTGCATTGGCATATAGTTTACACACATTTATGCTCTTTTCCAACAGGGTGCACTGTGGTTACATTTTTGAAGCTCAGCATATAACACAGTTTTCTTACATGTGTAAGACAATCATACAAATCCTATTAATATTTTCAAATGACATAGGATTGTTTACAAAATTCTATCTAGCTAGGCTGGCAGTATCACATTTCTATATAAATCATGTTAATATTTTCAAGTGACATATAATTATTTACAAAATTCCAGCTACCTGGGCTGGCAGCATCTTGGTTTATCACAATTACAATAACAGGAGACTTTGTGATTTAAGAGGCAAGAGTAAAAGGAAAGGAAATGATATAAGAAAAATGTTAGAAATTATAAGATGTGGTAAGTCAAAAATTATGGGACAAAAATTCATGGACTTAGTAAAGGGGTATGTATAGAACTGAAATATATTATTTTCTAGTATCAGAAGGTTTAGTTATAGGAGAAGGGGAGGTAGCTGAAACAGGGTTTTCTGATCATCTCGTAATATGGTCATAGACAAAGGAAAACAAGGAATATAAACAAATAGGCAAATGAATGAAAAGGGTAAACGAAAAAGCATGGGATGAACAAGGAAACAGCTTAGTAATACACTTATGGAAAGATCATATGAGAACATTTTATAAAATTGGTATGAATGGTGGATGATATTTAAGGAAAATATAAAACACGTTTTTTATAGAGGCATTATGATGGGAGAAAAATATAAAATAACATATAACGATGCATTGGATGATTTAGAACATAATTATAGAAAGCATTCTGATAAGGAAAATAATTATATGAAAGAAATCAAGGAAAATGGAAGAATTGTTATTTAAGCAAAGATAGTTTTACTAGGAAAAAGAAAAGAAGTATTGAGTTACTTAAGCAGATTAGTAAAGGAAGATGATAGCGTAATGGGAGAAGTAAAAAATGTAAAACGAAAAGTAGAAAGGACTCAGGAAAAGATTATGAATAGTGTAGTATAATATGTACAGTAAATGTTTAAAGAAAAAAAGATGGTAATGGAAATAACATTGAAAGTAAAAAAAGTTAACTGAAAAAGAGAATAAAGAGTTGGAAAAGGAGATGTCTTTATATGAGCTAGATAAAGTATTAGGACAAGCAAATATAGATTCAGCTGCAGGTCCAGATGGAACAGGGTATGAAATGTATAAAAATTTAATGGACTGGCAAAAAATATTTTTGAAAGATTTTGAATAAATGGTTAAATGAAGGTTTTATGTTTAAAGAGTTATATAGTGGACTACTAAAATTCATATGGAAGAAGGACTATAGAAGACAATTAAACTGGAAACCAATATTATTGAGTAATAATTATTATAAGATCTTACTGAAAATGATACAAAAAAGATTTGAAACTAAAATGAAAAATATCATGGAAGATTTTATATATATATATATATATATATATATATATATATATTATATATATATATTATATATAAATTATATATATTATATATATATATATATAATATATATATATATATATATAAAAAATATATATATATATATATATATATATATATATATGTTGTGGATGATATGATAGAAAAGAAAAAGTGAAAATTATGGTAGGAGGCATTAATAAGGCATACAATACAGTTGGGCGTGAAATCTTATGGGTAATAATGAAAGAATATAAGTGATAAAGTTAAGAAATGATGTATGCCAGCATATAATAATAATAAAGTAAAAATACTTGTAAATGGCTGGTTAAGCCAAGAGGTATATATGAAGAGTGGTGTAAGACATGGATGCCCAATGAGCTGCATACTATTTGCATTAATTATCAGTATGATAGTATGTGAAATTAATTATAAAATAAAGGAGCTGGGGAATATAATGCCTGAAGGGCTAGGAATTCCAGTCATCATATGTTAACATATGCAGATGGCATTGTAATAATTGCAAAAAAAACACAATTTGGATAATAGAAGTAATAATTTGCACAAATGAGTGTCTAAATGTGATAGATATGGCTTTAAATAAAAAGGAAGTTAAAGGTTTAGGTGATGTAGTAAAGATAGCTGGTATGTATTTACAGTAAATGAAATTTCTGTGTTGGCTATAAAATTTGGTCATAAGAATATAAGTAGAATTCAATGTGAAAAACAATAGAAGAAATAAAACAAACTTTTTTGTGGAGAACACAATTATTATTCAGAAAAAAAGCCTTATTTGATAAATTCAGTACTGATGGAAAAATAACATATTTAGCAAGTGTATTTATGTTGTCAACAGTATTTAAAAAGGAATTATTGTAAATATTTTTTCATTTACATTGGGTTCCAGATTAAACCCTGTAAAATTAAGAGTTTTGTAAGTAAATAAAGAGGAAGGAGGTTTAGCGTTAACCAACCCAGTGGTATATGCTGCATCATTAAACTTGTAGAAAGTGTTAAAGTGGATAAATAAAAGAGATGAAAGATTAGTAGTAAAATTGTATAAATATAAATATGATAAATTGTGTGGTATAGTTAAAAAAATAACAGAGAAAAGAGTGTATAAATGAAGAAATAAAATGTTAAGTAGAAAAGTATTTTGTGGAAAATAAAAAAAAAATGATGATATAGAAAAAGAAAGAAACGTATTATATAAAAATGTAATGTAATGAGATTTTTTTTGTGGAGACTGGTAGTAGATCCATTACTGGTAAAAAGAAATATGGCATATAAAACTACTGAACATGTGTTGTTGAAATGTAAAAAAAGTAAAAAAAGTTTTGGGAAAACTGTATAAAAAATATTTTTTGAAGATGTTAAGTCGATAAAATAAACATGGTTATAATTAAACATGGATATTATAAGAAAAGAAGTGAAGATTATGTTAAAAGAATAGACAAATTATTTTATGTCATATGGGTTATATGGAAGGAGAAATTAAATTATATTTAATGGTAAATGGATTTTAGTAACAATATTAAGTAAAATCAGATGATGGTTATGGAAAAAGGAGTGAAGGTCTAATAGTGATGAAAATTTAGTACGGCTGTAAGGAAGATTATGAATGTGTGGAAATATGTTTGTACATCTGTATATTTGTACTTTTGTAAATATGTAAATATGGTGTAATTAATGGCTCTTTTTGTATATAAAAAAAGAACCTCAACTTTTTTTGATAAGTGCTGTTGGATCTTTTACATCCACCTGAGCTACCACCAACTTAGGCAAATGGGGTCTCTGTTTAACATCTCGTCCAAAATACGACACACTCATGAGTGCAGCACCCCCTATACTGCACTGCAGTGTCATCAGTCAATCTACATTGTTTCATGTCACCTAAATACATAACATAAGCTATGTCTGTTTTTAAAATTCTCCTTTTCATTGTCCACACTGTACATTTTTCTAGCTTCAAATTTCTACATCACTTTACTTCTTTTATCAACTTTTCATTTTGCATTATTTACCTTTTTCTTTTCTAATGTTAGTGTTAATATTCCCAGTTATTTCTACTGGTGTTTACTATACATACTTTTTCATTTCTAAAATATTTTTTCTTTGTGGCACATTTGTATACATGCATATTATAATTATCCTCAGACGTTTTCCATTTTTTCTCAGTCATATATCATCAACCTTACTGGTATCACAATTGTTACAGCTAATATGTTTGATTCATCTTCACTTAACACCCCTAACCCAGAACATGTTTCATATCCTGCTAACCATATCATCTTTGTTTCCCATACAGCTTTTGTTTTTTTTTATGTAACACATCTTGTATCCAGTAAATCTAATACATCTACCTTTTTCTTCTTGCCCCATTCAAAATCCATTTAACCCCTCACTTAATTTTTATACTATTCACATTTAATCCCAAAATACCTAAATCAGAATTTCTGCTTTTTTGCATATTTTTCATCCTGTTCTTATTTTCTTTCTCTCTTTTTTTCTTCTTGCCCTCCTCCCAATAGGTTTATCTTCTTTCTGCTCTTGTTTTGTCCTGTGTGTGAGTAACCATCTTCCTCTTTTTCACTTGCCAACCCATCATACTTATTTTCTGTTTGTATCTCTTCTGCTTTTATTCCACCCCTTGCTGTTTTTCTTCGTATTGAATCATATTTCTTTTGCTTTTTTCTCACTTACATCAGCCAATTCACTTTCTTCCGAATATTGTTTTCTACATATGTTATTTTCTCCTTTCAGTTTTTCATGTACCCTTCATTTTTTCATTACTGAACATTCAAATGAAAATGGCCAGTTTCATTAGACTTTTTTACAAAAAGGTTTGCAGTTCGTAGCATTATGGCTTTGTTTTTTACATTCCCCACATCTTTGTTGTACATTGTGAACCAAATGTTTTTCATCCCCACAATAGAAGAAGACCTTTGGTTGGCCCCAATGCCTAACATTTGTTCTTTTGCCATTCACTATTACATTATTTGAAATATGCTGTAATTGTCCATCATGCATAGCCAGTGAAATCCATGCTTCCCTCCCCTGTCCATGCATTTCTGTTATACATTTTCTTTATCTTATGTACATTATCACATTTGGCAGAAAAAGGGTTTTAAGTTAAAATTCCACTGTTATTGAAGTTCTGAATTGTCAGTTTTCTTTTTAATCGCAAGCCAAAGTTCTGAAAAATAGTCCTTCTGATGGGATATTTTGTTTCTTTTTTCTGTTTCACTCAAAAACTTTTATGTAATTAAAACGTTGCAAAAGTTATTTCAAAGAAGCTTTTATGTCTCTTAAAGTAAATCCTAATGGCAATATAATATTCTGTCAATAGTAGCACTGGTTTTACTGCTTATTCGTACTGTTTTTTTTTTTTAAGCTGAGCCCTTCTTCTCCTATTAAAGAGGTTTACAGTTCTTATTTATTTTAATTTTATTTATTTATTTACTGGGATAATCCAACTGGACAACTAGTGTCCATTTTCAGTGGAAGCCCGGGGAGGAAAGCTCCACACAGTACAAAATGAACAGTAATCAATAGTAACAGTTATAGGTTGCAAATGTTTAAATCTTAACAAAATGTTACAAAAGTTTAAAATATTAACAAGTATAAAGTAGAAAGATAGTTGAAGAGAACTTATTGAACATGAGACAGACATTACAAATACTAGATCAAAAGTTGGTTGGTAATGAACAAATACATGTGCATAGGATTTGCACGGCAAAAACATATGTACAATATGTGTTTATAGCATTTTCATGGCAAAAACATATGTACAATATTTACAATGAGCATTGGTTGAGCACATTATTAGTATTCACAAGAAGCTTAAGGAAATAGTAGTCCTGCAATGTAGTGAGGCTTCAAGGTGGGCCATTGCAGTTGCATAGCCGGTTGGTGTGAAGGTATGATTTAAGGAGTTTTTTGAAAGTGGAAGTACAGTTTTGTAATCTGATGTCAGATGGAAGAGTGTTCCAAGTTTTAGCAACTTTGTGAGGGAAGAGAGATTCCCCAGAGCTATATTTACATGGAATTTTTTCAATCAGGTCTTTATTGCTGGAACATAATTGTCTATTTGAACTGTAGAAGTTTAGTAGGCCAGATAGTGCAGGGGTTTTCTCTGGATAGTATAGTATTTGGTGTGCTAGGTTGGGTTGATGGTATGGTAATACATTGGAAAATTCAAGCCAGTGTAAAGTATGTAAGGACTGGTAGTGGTGGGAGCGTGATTTGGCATTGGTTGCAAATCTGGCGATTTTTATTGTAACGTGGAAAGTTTGTTAAGGTCAGTCTTTTTTAGGTTTGTTAGTGCTGTGGATGCGTAAAGTAATGTTGAGAAGATATGGGTTCTGGCTATAGCAGTTCTAGACTTGGAAGTAAGGTACTTTTTGCAGTGATATAGGGACCCTAAATTTTTGTGGACTTTGGAGATAGGGATATATGTTTGTTGTATCTTAGCTGATGGTCATTTGTAAGTCCTAGTAATTTGGCCACTGGGATCGGGGTGATGAAGGTCTTATTGCCTGAGAATATACAGAAGGTGGTTAAGTCATTAGTCTTTGTTGGTTGGAGCAGTATAATTTGTTTTTTTTTTTCTTTTTGGGGGAGGGGTCAATATCAATTATGATTTATTTAACCAGTTTTTTGTCTCTGTGAAGGATTCCTGGGCCTTTTGTTGGAGAAGATGGATACTGAATGCAGAGCAGATTAGGATTGTGTCATCAGCATATTGCACTATTTCAGCTTTTGTGGTTGCTAAATGAAGTTGGTTTGCAAAAATGCTGAAAAGAAGGGGGCCAAGAATAGAAACCTGAGGCACGCCTAGTGGGATTGGGAGTGGGGAAGATAGGGAGTCAAGCCATTTGACAGACTGAAGGCAGTTATCTAGGTAGCTTCTGAACCAGAACAGGGTGGGGTTATCCATGTTGAGCTCAGAGAGGCAGGTTAAGAGTTTATTGTGGGAAACTGTATTGAATGCTTTGAACTAGTTTGCCTTAGTTTCTGTGTGTGTTTATACTGTTGTTGAACTTAATTAGGACAGTGGTGGTGCTATGGGACAGTTAAAAAACATGTTGAGTTTTGGATAGTAAGTTGTTGGAGAGAAGGTGGGTGAGGAGTTGGTAATGGATGCATTTTTCTAGAATATTTGATAGGGGTGACAGGATCACAGTGGGTCAGAAGTTAGAGAGGCCAGTAGAGGGGCAACCCTTGTGAAGGGGAATGACGAATGAGGTTTTCCACAAGGATGGATGTGTTCAGTGATGGATCTATGTAATAGTAATGAAACGGGTAAGCTATGGCCCTGGACGCAAGTTGAAGGTACTCTTCTTAGCAGTATGACTATCTTCACTGCTTCTTGTTTCTTAACTTGCAGTACTCCCATATGTGTTTTTTTTTCTTTGTTTCATTTTTGTCATCCAGAGTACCAGTTGCAGAGACATATTCTTGAAACTGATTACTCCATTAGCCAAACATGCCTCTGTGCATTTGGCCTCTGTAAGCTGCTTCTCTACCACTTCACCATACTCATTATCTAACTGCTGCTGTAACATACAATCCATCATAGCCCTCCAGCTCACCTGCTCTCTTTTAACAGCTTCTCCTTGTTTCATTAAAAGCTCTGTATCCAGACCTCTGCTGCCCCACTCTGTAGCTAGGATTCCATGTGTCTCTGATTCTCTGTCCTAGAATTGGGGAGTCCACCTCTACAAAGAGGCCAGTCACAAATGAAGTCCCTCAGAGGTCAATCCTGGGACTGCTCCCTTTTAGCATTTACTTCTCTGAAGTCAAGACCAATGTCAGTGGTCTATGGCTGACTAAAATTGAAGATGATTGCAAATTAGGAGCAGTCATGGAATCCCCCACTGACCCAAGTACTCTCCAGGAAGGGCCGACACAGACAAATAACTAGTGTCAGAGACATGGACTAAAACTAACTGCCAAGAAATACAAACAAACTCCTAAGAAATTACCCAGTAGTCAAGGTCTTGGAGATGCATGTCCATCATATGTCTAAAGTAGTGAGAAAATCATTCTATATCGTGCAATTTATAAACAAATGTGTGGTATCTAGGTCCAAGGAAGTCATTGTTCTACTGCATTTAGCATTCTTCAGACTTATCATTGAGTACATTGCCCCCTTTGGTATATATCTAACCAAGCATATCCACCAGTTGGTATGTCCATAGAGTTTTCTCACTAAAAGAATACAGGACATAAGTAACATGTCCTCTGCTGACCACATCAAGGCCATATCCCTGTACTCTGTCTCCTATAGGCTGTTGAGGGGAGATCTGTGCTTGGCATACAAGGCATTGTTAACCCCCCGCAATGGATCTCCTACATATCCTCCAAATAAGCAGCAAAAGAATTTCCGAGTCTAAAGATTTAAACCTTGCCTGCGATATACATAGGATCTATAGGATCTAATGGAGGGGCAGGTATATATATATATATATATATATATATATATATATATATATATATATATATATATATATATCCTGGAGAATATATCTAATTTATTCAAAATGAAACTATTGTAGTAGGCAACCGCAAAACAGTGTCAGCTGGTCAACAATTATACTCCCTCAAAATTGAGTACAACAGTGTCAGAAGATTACCAGATGAAAATCTGTGTGTGTGTGTGTGTGTGTGTGTGTGTGTGTGTGTGTGTGTGTGTGTGTGTGTGTGTGTGTGTGTGTGTGTGTGTGTGTGTGTGTGTGTGTGTGTGCGCGCGTGCACACATGGGTCCCTATTGCATTACTGAAGTTTCAAAACTTCGAACATCATACAGCCGAGACCATATGATCAAAGTTTTGAGACTTTGAACATTTTGAATGGAGTTTGCCATACAGCACCGAATGGGAAATGTACCATTTTCCTTACAGCAGTGCGATCTTGGAGTTCGTATATTTATTTAGCAGGGGATGTGTGGCTGCAGGGGGGCTTGCCCCTACAAAAACGTAAAAATATATTTTTTTATTTTTTTCTTATTTTAGATTCAAAGTTTTGAATGGAGATTGCCATACAGCACAGAACAGGAAATTTATTGTTTTTCTCACTGTAATGTGATCTTGGACTTGGTGTATTTACTTAGCAGGGGGTGTAGGGGGCTTGCCCCCCCTGCAAAAATGTAAAAAAAAATAATAATAATTTTTACAAATTTTTTTATTTTAGTTTTGAAATTTTGAAACTTCAAATGTTTTGAATGGAGATTGCTGTACTGTGGGGAATGGGAAATTTACTGTTTTCCCTCACTCAGAGTTGGTTTATTTATTTAGCAGGGGATGAGAGGGGTATATTTACATACACACACACACACACACACACACACACACACACACACACACACACACACACACACACACACACACACACACACACACACACACAGACACACACACACACACACATATACATACATGCATACATACACACCTATATATATGTGTAGTGTTTGTATATATATATATATATATATATATATATATATATTTATTAAATATGTGTTTGTGTGTATAGTGTTAGAAGTTCTCACCAACTTTACTTACAAATCTACAAACCTAAGACATCACTAGGACAAAACCTATATTCCTGTCTTCTTTTTCTCTTGTGGAATAAGCTTCCCTTTACCCTAAGAAATATCCCTCATGCACAAGAATTCAAGACAGCTCTCAGACATTACCTACACAGCTCTAGCAGATGTCTTTGTAACCATCCCACTTAAATTGTCTCACCTTCCTCCTTCCTGCCCTTCCCTCCGTTCTCCCTTTTTCTTTTCCCCCACCCTTTCTTTCATCTCTGCCTCCTCCCATCCCTTACATCCTCTAACTATTTTAACTTCCTGACCTTTTAAAATATCTTTCTACTATTCTACTCCTCACCCCTCCAATTTCTACTTTAATACTCTTTTTATTCTTTTAAACCTACTCCTCTACCTTTCTCTTTCGTTTTCCATTTTTTCTTGACAAAATAACTCTCTAGTCTCTTCTGTTTGACCACCTTTAACTTGTTCCTAGGCATCCTTGTAACATCACTCTGACCAAATATTCTTCTTTACTCTCTTCTAACGTCTTCCCATTTTTTACTACTACTCTTCTGGTAAAATATCATGCTACCTAATAACCTTTGCAATATATACACATTTTGCAATCTGTATACAGATTAGTTATTCTGTACTCTGATCATTCTGCCTGTATATATATATTTTTTTTTGGGGGGGGGTTCCTTTTTTTCTTATATAATTTGTTTTGTAAACTTATGTATTTTTCACTTTTGTACCACATTTGTTTTACTTGTTATACTTGTCCTTTAAATCTAACTTTTTAAAAAATTGTGTGCAATCCTTCATTTTGGAGATTTTCTCCTTGTGTCTCTGCTGAAAAAGGGCATTAGTTCAGAAGGACTAACCCGGTTGTGTGAGCAGCTGCTCACTGCAGTGGGGAGTTCACTTTTCCTTAATGTTGTCTGACCATGGAGGGAGAGAGTGTGTGTGTGTGTGTGTGTGTGTGTGTGTGTGTGTGTGTGTGTGTGTGTGTGTGTGTGTGTGTGTGTGTGTGTGTCTGTGTGTGTGCTCAAATAGTAACCTGGAATGCAGAACCCCTGGGTTTGGCAATCCAGACATAAAAGTGGAAGTAGAATATGCCAAATGGTAGTATTCCAGATAACAACATAAAAAGGAGCCTTCTTTGCTGTATATTTTTTTTAACCTAGAGCTTAGGAGGTTTACAGTTGTTGTTGTGTCTTTCGGCTTTTCCCAGTTAGGAGTTGCCACAGCGGAACTCCGGTCTGCTAATGATTGGCAGTAGATTTTTACATGCCGAGTTGCCGGCCCTGACACACAACCATGGGCTTACCTGTGCTTTCCACCACCGCATAAGTGAATAAGAGCTAAACTCTTCTAGTTACATCTGCATTGTTTAGTTCTAAGCTTTTCCAGTTACATCTGTTTGTTTAGTTTGGACCTTCAGCTGCTAATATAGAGCTAGGCTGATGAATGATATCTGAGGAACTGTATTGTCTCTGAAATGGTAACAACCCTATCAGTTATTATCCTCCACCAGTAAAGATATCCTCAGGCTTCTGCTTCTGGTAAATGCCACACATGAGTTTCATGGTGCTCTGGGCTATAGTGGCATACAAATGACTAGGCAAAGGTGAAATATTACACTCCTACCTGCTTCTTCACAGAAAATGTAACTGCACTCCTCACACCATACCTCCCAACCTCCCCCCTTCCTTCTCTCCTGGCTAACCTCCTTTCCCTTCAAACCTCTCTCTTATATTCTTACTATAAGTTATAACCAATCTCCTCCCAGCCACTCACTCTTATGTCTCTCTTCCTCTCCTTCATAACTACTTGTAATCTTCTTAACTACTTAGTATTGGACTCCTTCTCTAGCTACCACCCTTCCTGCTATAAAACTTTTTCACAACTATATACTGTATGCAATGTAAAGTAATCGTTCTTTTGTTATTTCAACTTGATAAGTAACTTAGGAATGTAAAAAATTCTATATGGTATGTACTTGTTATGCGAACCTTCATAGCTTAACAATGTAAACATTATTTTTTAACTTGTTATCTGATAAGTAACTTAGGAATGTGAAAAAAATTCTATATGTTATGTAACTTGTTATGCTAACCTTCACAGCTTAACAGTGTAAACATTATTTGTAACTTGTTATCTGGAGCTTTTCTCCCCGGGCCTCCACTAAAAATGGACTCTCGAGTCCAGTGGACCTCCCCGGTCACCAAACTGGAATAAATAAATAAATGTCACAATGGCATATAAAATAGTTGGCTAAAGGAGAAAAGAAGTAAAATAGTAGGTGAAAGAGATAGAAGACCCCATGGGTGGCTTTCTTTAGTAACAAGATAAATAGCAGAGTTCATGTCAAGCAAATCAAGGTCAAACCATCAAACCCAGAAAGAATGAAATATGCACATGAGCATAACTAAAGGCAGCGGAAAAACACTGTCTTTGAAAAAAAGTTGATCATTATTGAATGAAAAATCAGAATAAATAAAATAAAAATATATATATTTTGCCATGTCCCCACATTTTGTTTCTTTAACATGTTTGCTTCACAGTTACACAAACACAAAAAAGAGAAAAGACCATAGCTGAAAATCTTTCCTGCTCCCTGTCTGCTGTACTATGGAAAAAGAGTATCACTGAACTACACCTTTAGTACAGCCAAAAGGAAACGCAAACTTTGCTCCTTCCTACCCAGTTCCTGACAAACAACCCATTCAGTTATGCACCATGTGCAATGAAACTCAAATTTTGCATAAAGATATTGATAATAGTGATAATTGCTGTAAATGAAATGTGATTAATGTCTTCCAGCAAAATGGTATTGCTGCCTGTGGCTACAGTGAAACTGCAGGATCCCTAGAAATAGCAGCTGTGCTTCAAAGAAATTACTCCATGAAGTATGAAGGCAAAGAGTAAAACTTTATGGGTACTCATTTCTAAATGTCCCTGTGTTCCTGTTCAGCACACACGTTTACCTAAGTTGTCCATTAGGCTGTGAAAATCAGGCAAAGTTCTAAACATTTTTGTTAAAAATACACAGCAAATAAAATAATATAAAACAGTCTGCAATTCATTGGCTGCAGCCTGCAGTTCATTTACTGACAGTCATCATCATCATCATTTTCTTTCGGCTGTTCCCATTAGGGGTCGCCACAGTGGATCACCTGTTTCCATTTCTTCCTCTCCTCTGCATCTTGCTCTGTCACACCAGCCACCTGCATGTCCTCTCTCACCACATCCATAAACCTTATCTTAGGCCTTCCTCTTTTCCTGTTACCTGTTAGCTTCATCCTTAGCATCTTTTTCCCAATATACTCAGCATCCCTCCTCAGCACATGTACAAACCAACGTAATCTTGCCTCTCTGGCTTTGTCTCCAAACCTTCCAACCTGGGCTGACCCTCTAATATACTTATTCCTAATCCTGTCCACCCTCACCACACCCAGTGCAAATCTTAACATCTTTAACTCTGCCACATCCAGCTCAAACTCCTGCCTTTTTGTCAATGCCACTGTCTCCAACCCATATAACATAGCTGGTCTCACTACCCTCTTGTAGACCTTCCCTTTCACTCTTACAGATACTCATCTGACACAAATCACTCCTGACACTCTTCTCCTCCCACTCCATCCTGCCTGTACTCTCTTCCACACTCACTGTTACTCTGAACTATTGACCCCAAGTATTTAAACTCATCCACCTTCGCCACCTCTACTCCTTGCATCCTCACCATTCTTCTATCCTCCCTCTCATTCACACACATATATACTTAGTCCTGCTGACCTTCATTCCTCTTCTCTCTAGAGCATATCTCCATCTCTCCAGGGTCTCCTCCACCTGTTCCCTACTCTCACTACAGATCACAATGTCATCTGCAAACATCATAGTCCATGGGGACTCCTGTCTGATCTCGTCTGTCAACCTGTCCATCACCATTGCAAATAAGAAAGGGCTCAGAGCTGATCCTTGATGTAACCCCACCTCCACCTTAAACGTATCCATCACTCCCACCACAGACCTCACCGCTGTCACACTACCCTCGTACATATCCTGTATCACTCTTACATACTTCTCTGACACTCCTGACTTCCTCATACAGTACCATAACTCCTCTGTAGGCACTCTGTCATATGCTTTCTCTAAGTCTACAAAAACGCAATGCAACTCCTTCTGACATTCTCTGTACTTCTCCATCAACACTCTCAGAGCAAACATCGCATCTGTAGCGCTCTTTCCTGGCATGAAACCATACTGCTGATCACCAATCATCACGTCCCTTCTTAACCTAGCTTCCACTATTCTTTCCCATAACTTCATGCCATTTAATCCCTCTATAGTTACTACAGCTCTGCATATCACCCTTATTCTTAAAAGTCGGTACCAAAACACTTTTTCTCCATTCCTCAGGCATCCTCTCACTTTCTAAGATTTCATTAAACAATCTGGTTAAAAACTCCACAGCCATTTCACCTAAACACCTCCATGCTTCCAGAGGTATATCATCTGGACCAACAGCCTTTCCATTCTTCATTCTCTTCATAGCTATCCTTACTTCCTCCTTGCTAATCCATTGCACTTCATGATTCACTATCCGCACATCATCCAACCCTCTCTCCTCCTCATTCTGTTCATTCATCAACCCCTCAAAGTACTCTTTCCGTCTCCTCAACACACTCTCCTCACTTGTGAGTATGTTTCCCTCATTATCCTTTATCACCTTTACCTGCTGCACATCTTTCCTAGCTCGGTCCCTCTGTGTAGCCAATCGGTACTGGTCCTTTTCTCCCTCCTTAGTGTCCAACCTTTCATACAACTCTTTATATGCCTTATCCTTAGCCTTCGCCACCTCTCTCTTTGCCATGCACCTCATCTCCTTATACTACTGTCTACTTTCTTCATCTCTCTGACAATCCCACTTCTTCTTTGCCAACCTCTTTGCCTGTATACTCTTCTCTACTTCCTCATTCCACCACCATGTCTCCTTGTCATCCTTCCTCTGTCCTGATATGATAGCAAGCACCTTTCTAGCCGTCTCCCTTACTAGCTCTGCTGTAGTTACCCAGCTATTTGGTAACTCTTCACTGACACCCAGTGCCTGTCTTAACTCATCCCTGAATTCCACCTCACAATTACCCTTTTTCAATTTCCACCATTTGATCCTTGGTGCTGCCCTCACACTCCTCCTCCTCCTCTTCTTGATCACCAATGTCATCCTACAAACCACCATCCTATGCTGCCTAACTACACTTTCTCTGGTCACCACTTTACAGTCTAGTGCTTTATTTTACTTGCATATGCAGCATCCTGATCTTTTTCTCAGCTTCCTTCAATTGACTGAATTAATTACATTTCATATATTATAATCATTAAATGTTTTCTTCATATATAGAATATCTAATGCTTAAAATATAGTAACATTTTATGACAGTAACATATTTAAGTTACCTGCTCCTTTATTCTTCTTCCTTTTCTAGTATTTAGTTTAACAATATAGATGTGGACTACAGTGTAGGCACTAAGCACATGTCTGCGGTGGCAGTAATCATCTGAAGGTGGTACCCTACTGAATGGTATGCATTATAACTTCTTACACTTTATCTTACATGAATAGATATGGAAAACTGACCTATTGCAGATCAACATGAGTAGAACTGTAGCATATGTTGCGTCAGCATATGACTGTAGATCTAGCATTTAACTTTATATACTAGGTTAGACCTCTCTGCATTCTGATGAATTACATTTTATAGAATCCAGAGGTTCTCTTGACGTTAGGGCTGTTATTTGTGTTTATACTGAGTAGGGAAAATCTGTCTTAGCACTGGAGAGCTTGAGAGCATGTAGCTTGACATTTGTAGAGTTCTGACTGACACTACCAATAAAGGAGATGGGAGTATCCATCCATCCACATCCCGTTTCCCACTTTTGCACATGGGGTTGAGGTGTCACTTCACCAGTGATAATCATCTAGAGCCAAGGTATACACCAGTGGGTGACTAGCCCTGCAATGGTATTTCTACCACACCACACACACACACCTATGGTCAATTTTGAGTGTCCAATCCATCTACTGCATGTCTTTGAAACGTGGGAGGAAACCTATGTGCACACAGGGCATGCAGACTCCACACAGAGGTCACCCCAGCTGAGAATTCAACTGGGGAACCTCTTGCTGTGAGGCGACAACACTTTCTGCTGTACCATTGTGCCAGCCCAGAGAATGAAGACTTGAAATAAAGTGTAATGACACAGCATGGTTGACTGGAAATATGATTAAATATACTGTAAGGCAAAACTTAAACACATTCTTGCCTCAGTGAAGCAAATCTGGAATAAGTTGCAGCAGCAGTTTGACGCTTCATGTGGCTAAATACCATGTGTAGCAGGGCCATCTACTTTTCGTACTGTTGTGACTGAAAACATAATTATGCCAAATGATGCAATGACCAGGAAGAATGAAAAATAAACAGTCTGATAAACTTGACAGGTATGTTTTCTGAAGCAGACAAATTAGTTATCAGGCAACCAGACAGGGGTGTCAAACAAAGGGCAGTTAACCCAAAAGATTACAAGTATACTACTCAAAGAGCTTTAACTGTGTGAATAATTGCTTTGATTAGGAGTGTCTGAACTATGCATAACTTTTAATTGGTATGACTAAGAAAGGAAGAGAAATTAAGAGGGTTTTTCATTTCAGGGTATTCTCTACATAGAAAAAAAAGTTGAACTGAGTGTCACATTTGAATTTGCCTTGCTTATAGAGTCTCAATAGACTGTATACTGTCAGACCTGTTAAATATTGGCAAGTCCAATGGTAGAGTAAGTATCCTCTCATGGAATCTAACTGTCTTTTGTAACATAAATAGAACGTGTTGGAAAGTTAGGTATGTATCACATAGAATACCTGTTCTGTGGAACCATCTTCCACTTCATATAAAGCAAATTATTTCTGCTACTCTACTCAAATGTAATTCGGGTGATTGGATGGGAAACTACAATTTCACCTCTTGTTTGGCACCAGTGTCCCTCATGGATAGGAGTCACTAGTACATTTCCTAACATTTCCTTGTTCTACTCACCTCTAAGTTATTTGTATGCAAAATATAAAGGTTGTAAACTACCATGGGAATGCAAGGAGAGTATTCTTAGACCCTCACAGATTAATAGCATACTAAGTACCTATGAACCTGTGTGATAAAAGACAGCATGCATGTTCCCAGCGGATGAGAGGAAGGGTAATACTGGTGTTTCTTTGGGAAGAGCCCAAGGCTCCACTGGATCTAGTTTCATAGCTGGGATCCCTGTGATACTAGGATGTACTGGGGATTTGGGTGGAGGTGAAGATTTGTAACAGGGAGGGTTAGAGACATTTAGAGTACTGACCTGGATTTTGGTGTATGGGGATGTGCTTAAATAATCTTAAGTGGGCAAGGGTTATTAGCTGGAATGAGGTGTTATGGAAGCATATTTTAATTACAAAGGGGGAAGTTGAAATAAGTGTAGATCTTACTTTGCTTCAAGAAATTAAATTATCCAACAGAGAGAAAAATAATATTTAAATATTTGAGGTTTCAAGTTACTGGAAGCAGACTGTTACTGGTGTTGGGGGTGCAGAGAGAATGGTAACCATGCCAGTGAAAGGGGAACTTATGTTGGATTCCACAGTGGAAAAAAGAGCGGAATGGATACATGGGTAGTGTATGGATGGCACGTAGAAGGGAGGGTAACAGTCTGAAGGCTTTTTATGGCCTGAATACAGAAGAGCAACATATGCTGGTGAACTTTCTCATGTACTGTCTAATGATAGAGGAGGGGATTGCAGGATAATAGTGGGAAGGGGAACCTTTAATGTGGTCCTGAGTACTAAACTGGATATATTGTATGGGGTAGAAGAGGCTCATCAGATAAGCCAGGGGCATTTTAAAATAACATTTGTGAGAAAGTGTTTCACTGAAATGAGGAGAGGAAAAAAAGAGGGTAAGATTACGAAAATGCATTCTACAGAGGTATTCTTTGTTAAGCATGCTTAGATAGCATGTTAGTGCCCTAACCAGATTTAGTGACAGTGAGCTTAGTTAATGTTTTGGAAAGAAGCATGTCTGATCATGCTGCAGAGTAAGTGTCTGGAGATGGGAGACATGTCAAACAGGTGCACTGCTGCAGCTATTGGACCCTCATTAGTTAAAACTGACCACAAATCAGTCACCTTCGAACTGACATGAACACCAAAACTCACAAAGGGTGAAATCAAGCTAAAAAACTTCAGCAAGGCAAACTAACCTCCCAGGTGAAAGTATAAATGCATTCCAAGCTCCAACCCAAGCTGAAAGTGTCAAACAGGTGCACTGCTGCAACTATTGGACCCTCATTAGTTAAAACTGACCACAAATCAGTCACCTTCGAACTGACATGAACACCAAAACTCACAAAGGGTGAAATCAAGCTAAAAAACTTCAGCAAGGCAAACTAACCTCCCAGGTGAAAGCATAAATGCATTCCAAGCCCCAACCCAAGCTGAAAGTGGTAACTACGCTGAAGCTTACATTAAAAGCCCCGTACAATCACTTGCATAAGTGTATAAACTTGGCTGTACAAGATAGAATCAAAGTCAGAACCCCAAGTAAAATCAAACTGCCATGGTCGAATTCCAACTTCAACAAGCTCTACAATAAATGCAAAAAGTTGCTGTCCAGGAAAACAAAGACAAGGACCCAACAATGGAAAAGCACCCTCCTCAACATTAACAGGCAAGTAAGACAACTTGTGAAATTACCCAAGATCTCCTTTGAGAGAAACCTAGCAAGTACTGCCAAGGATAACCATAAGGCTTTTTACAACTATGTATGTAACCTAAAGCGTAGGACCCTAGCATGTGCAAAACTGGTGACCAATAGTATCACACACACTGATCCCACAGAGATAGCAAACCTGCTAGTGGATAGGTTTGGCAAAAATTTCACTCCATTATCCCTTCCTAACTTACAGCAAACCCTTCCCCAAACTCCCCCCACCTTACATATCTGAAGAGCAGGTGCTCAAAACCCTGTCCAAGGCAAAGAACATGGCTTCTATGGGACCAGATGACATCCCATCCCAGGCTGTCTTCTAAACAGGCTAAAACATGAACTAGCATCACCACTAAGTATCCTTTTCATTTATAGCCTAACCACAGGGTTTGTTCCTGTGGAATGGAAAACAGCTACATTTATTCCCCTCCACAAAAGTGACCTAGCCACAGACCCAGAGAATTACAGACCCATAAGACTGACCCACCTCACCTGTAAGGTTATGGAATGTATCATTATGGACCTCATAAATAAAGACATAGGTGACCTCTAAACCCTGGACGATATCCAATTCGGCTTTGGAAAGGGCAGATCCTGCCTGTTAAATCTGGTGGATTTCTTTGAAAGTGTGACCAAGGCTGTTGATGAGGGCAAATCTGTGCAGACAATATACCTCGACTTGGCAAAGGCTTTCGACACAAAGCCACATTGAGGCATTACCGATAAACTTAGCAAACTGAATGTAAACCCCTTCATTGTAAGATGGGTTGCCAACTGGCTCACAGACCAGACACACACTATCAAAGTGGGTGACTCCACATCAACCAGCAGACTTGTTACCAGCAGGGTGCCACATGGGTCATTGCTGGGCCTTCTACTGTTTGGTTTGTACTTCTCAGAAGTTTAGGTCAAAATTAAAGGGTTGTAGCTGGCCTGCAAACTAGGTGAAATCATTGAATCCCCAAATGATGTCAGTATACTCCAGGATGGTCTCACACAGACAAATGACTGATGTGTTAGTCACGGTCTCAAACTGAATGCAAAGAAATGTATCATCATTCCTTTGGCATAAACAATATTCCTTCACACTATACTCATGAAGTATTAAGGGACCTGGAATCACAGGTTGGCCATGACCATAACTTCGACCACCGTGTGTCCATCATTGCAAAGAAAGTTTTCCATGTAGCTTACTTGATTAGTAAAGGCATCACCTCGAGAGCAAAAGAAGTTATAACCCCCCTATACTTGGCACTTATCTGACCCATAATTGAATATAATGCCCCTTTTGGTATATACTTTACTAAGCAGCTACAGCAATTATAGAGACCTCAGAGCTTTCTAACAAAGACGATCAAGGGCCTCCAGCATGTGCCTTACATGGACCAACTAAAATCCCTGTCCCTATACATCATTATCATATAGACTTCTTAGGGGAGACTTATACCTGGCCTACAGTGTAACCCAAGACCCAAACCTAATGAGCTTACTGCATATCTGTAAATCAAATGGGCCTAGGGCTACCCGTTCCAGGGGCTTAAATGTTGTCTGTGACTTAAATAGGACATGCTGGAGGGACAGATTTATCTCCTAGTGACTGCCATGTCTTTGGAACAGGCTACCAATTCATGTGAAATAGAGCACCTCTATGGCACTGTTCAAGAGGAACTTGGATGAGTGGATGGGGCACCATAAATTCTTACCCTCCCGGACATGGGCAGCCATCATTAAATGCAATCTTGGGTATTGACTACCACCTCTACAGTATTACGTTGGATTGAAATGGCTAGGCTTAAAATGTCCTCTGGGTCGATAGCCTAGTAATATCCTATGAAGAAGATGGAGATGAAACTTGTATAACTTGAAAGAGTTGGAAAAGGTTAAATGGAAACAAGACAAGGCTCAGTATGGCATACAAAACTGGAAAGCGGGCTGGAGAATGTGGGAAGTCTGTAAGACTGGTGGGATTTGATTAAGCTGATGTGAAATGGAGAAGAAATTGGTGAGAGGTGTAGGAAAATGAAATAAAAGGAAATGGAGTTACAGGAAACAAAAGACACATCGGGGATGCCTCAGGGATAGTCAAGGAAAGGGGACATGGACTGAAACGATGGAAAAGGCAAGATTTTGGCTAAGGGACAGACTGACAAGGATACGGTCAGAAGAGAGCAGAAATAGGTCATAGGGACTGCTGTGATGGCTGCAGAGAGGAGCTGATGTCAAGCTTCTAGCAGTCTGGTTGAAAAAAAATAGGAAAGAGAAAGGAAACTGCATAAGCTGGTGAATAAAGAGTGTGTAAAGAGACATAAAGAGATGTGACTCACCTAGGCCCTTAACCAACACAAATATCATTGTAATGCCTTACTTAGACTCATATATTATCTACTTTCATGTATTTATCCCTGCTGCCTTCTCCCCATTCCTTCTGACTGCTCACACTGGACTCTTTCTTATCTCTCATCCTTTAATTAAATCTCACATCATAAATCTCAACTGAATTAGAAACTCGGCTCGTTTCTTTTGACCCCTCCCATCTACAAAAGCTCCCTAATTACATATGTGTTGTATATATTTTCTCATTAGTGTACCTTGCAGAATAACTTAAATCTACAATCTACTTGTTTATTGTTGTATACCTTGTAGTATGTCCTTCAATCTGTAATTGTTTGTTGAACATTGTAATTCAGTTATTTGTGTTTGTCTTCTCTCTGGCCTTTTGAAAAAAAAAAGTATTGACTAACAGGACTAACCAGGGGTTAACAAAGTGAAATAAATAAACAAATAAATAAATAAATAAATGACAAAAAATATTTTAAGCATATTTATTGGCTTTTATCAAAATTTGTACTTTGAGAAATGAGGGAACTTGACCAAAAAGTAGCAGGTGTGTAGAAATGCCCAGGTTGAATGAACTGTAGAAATGCAGATGCGTTTCATTAAAGGGGAGATTTTTCATTTCTGAATATTAAAAGGAGCTATGGTTTGTGGTAAGGATGAATTCCAAGCAGATTTTTACACAATAGTGGGAGATCAGTTATTGGAAGACTGATATAGAGTCTTTAATAACAAAATGAAGGGTGGTGCCTTACCACCATTGCAGGGATAGGCTACTGTCTTAGTAGGGTTTATATTACGTTGTTGAACTGTAAAAAGATTGACAACATAAATATCGACCACTATATGTCGAAAGCTGTAAATAGTGAAAATCGGTTTGTCGAAAAGTATTAGTTGGCTGCAGTGAATTTAGTGACGTAGCATGTCACTGCAACATGTGCAAATGACATTCAGTAAATAGAAAAAGGACAACAGCGGTGTAAATGTATGTATTAAAGTAAAAGTGTACCATAAAAAAGTTTACTGAAAATGCCAGACTTGCCCTTTCTTCACTGTAGTGCGATCACGGAGTTGGTATATATATTTGTGGGGGGGGGGCATGCAGCCCCAACCCCCCCACAATAGTAAGTTTGATGGTTACGTCATTAGGTATTTATAGGTATTTGTTGTATTGATGTACACATTAATTATGATCAAGTGTTAGATTAATGTATTGTTGCAATTTAGTATGTAATGTTGTGTTATTTTGCATTGATTTATTTAGTAGATTAAATTGGGAATGGCGTTTTTATGTATTGATTAATGGGTAGAGTTAAGGTGGTTTGTAGGGTTATTTATTTACTTTCTGTTGCTGTGTAATATGCTGGACACGATGTTGGCCGACCACGACTGTTCAGTATTATTCTGTTCAACATTTTCAGCTTTTGATGTTTTTGTTGTTCGAGGTTTTGGTGTCAATATTTATGTTTTCAATGTTTTCAACATTCAGTAATGTAATGTAGACCCATCCTAGTATTACACAGAGGTTAGTAGGGGAAAGATGGCATCATTAGACCAAGCTCACTAATAAAGTTGGTACCAAAATCCATGCCTGAGTATTAGCATTACAGAAAATCTTATACTAGTCTTAATGACTGGGGAGCAGGTAAACCTTCTGAAGAGGACATGTATGAGAGACTACTGGTGTCTTCTGTTAGACTTTATGGAAATAAGGGAAGGTCATTAGATAAGTTCCACTGGGATTGTGCTTTGTTCATTATAAAGAAGGTCGCTCTAACAAATATAATGGAGGATGTGGGACTGGGGTGGGAAATCATATTAGGAGATAAAGTTGTGTTTAAATTCACAGAATTGAAAGTAGCAATGAATGTGGGTTTATTCAAGAACAATATAGAGGAAAGAGGTCCAGACAGTGGTATCCCCTGTCAGTCTTATTAATTTTAATGTTTAGTGAGATGTACAAAAAATCATTGAGAAGCTACTGGATCAATAGGGTGTAATCCATTTTCTTTAGCAATATGAATTTATCAACAAACATTTATACGTTGCTGTTGATGGATGTGAAGAAAGATTTCCAAGATATTTCAAGAGTTTTCTAACTAGTAAAAAGCCTCCCTTCAGTATTGCATAATGAAATCAGTGGTGACTGTGGAAGACAAAAAATATGGATGTGAATTTGCTAGAAGTAAATGAGAGGAAGCAAAATATGTGGGCCTTAGATTATTCCTCACTATACAAAAAACAAGCAAACTTTAATGGAAATGCTTGGCGGAGAAGGTGACACGTATTTTGGATGACTGAGTAGGAGGGATTGGGTCCTTGTTAGGAATAATAGTTATTAATTAAATATAGTTATTGTCAAGTCCCATCAGTAGAGTGATTTTGGCCTTGGAGAATGCATTGAAGATCTGTACTCTAATGATAATTGAGGGAGCTATGTTTGGGGTTATTTCTTGAGAGATGTCTCTGGGAGAAAGCAGGGTAAAACTGTAACTGAATTTATCAGCCAGTAAAATTTGCTACATATTCCAGCTCAGTATAGGTGGTCCCATTTACATTTAGATCAGCAAATTGTTGTGTATTACCTTTGAGTCTGACTAGTCTCATATTTAAGGCTATGTAAAAAATAATCATGGAGCCTGAAGAAGAAATTCCCTACAAGCCCTTCTTACCCTGGAAGACAGTGACATCTGTGCAGTAACTGAGACATGTTTTAAAATAGCGGAGAGCACTCTGGCTATTCAGCGCTATAATGCCTTCCACACATTTAGACCAGTTACTGTGCAGGAGGGGGAAAAAGGTGGATGTGTATCAACCTACATCCAGAAGAGACTCATATCAAGGCTGGTAAAGCAACATGATACACTAGAGCTTCTTCATGTCCAAATAACCATCAGAAATGGTCCCATACCATATGTTAACTCACTATAGAACTCCCTCTATGACAAAAGACAGCCACAATGCTTATTGACAGGAACTAGAATCAGTCATTAATAAACCCACTACCATTTTTCTAGGTGATCTAAACTATCCAAATATAGACCGGGAAACCTACATCACCACTAGAGCACAAGCACAGAGATTCTTGAATTTTGTCACTACAAATGCCCTGGAACAATTAATATCAGTACCCCCTGGGAGAATAACATCTTGGATCTTGTCCTTACTAATATGGGAGCATCTTGCATCATTCCTTGCATATTTCTTCATCACTTGATTGGTCTGATCATAAAGCAGTCTTCCTCAAAATAAAACTGAAATCAGAGATCCCTTTCACTCAAGGTACATTTAGAAATTTCTTTAAGACAAACTTCCTACTCCTAAGTGATATATTGGCAAACTTCAAATCCCCACCAAACCCATTTAACCCCACTAAATACTTAGAAATGTATGCCACCACACTATATCAGCATGTAGACAGTTGCATAGATGCAGCTGTACTCCATAGGAACTAGTACAGGGAAAACCCTAGAAACAAGCTCACATTGTGGAACCATAATATCAACAAGCTTTACAATAAACATAAAACATGTTTTAACCAAAAGTAAGAAGAGTAATTCCCTGAATGTTAGAGCCCTTGTCACTGAAATAAACAACTCAGGAGCATAATAAAATCAACCAAAGCCAGGTTTGAGACTAAAATAGCTACCCAAGCCAAAGACGATCACAAAGCATTTTTGAGTTATCTTCATAATCTCAAAAGCACAATGCAACAATGCCCTGAGTGATTGTAAACAAAGTTGCCTACACTGAGACTGAGATGACACTGATATATAGACTGTATTTTATATAGCACGTATCATGGACACAAGTAGGTTAAAAAATAAAGATAGCTAGGTGCACAAGACCCAGGATAAATAAGTGCCCAGTCCTGTAGGTGCACTGGTGCCAAGAATGGAAAATATGACAGTGTAGAATCCTCAAGACATGGAAACATTCCTGGAATGGGGCTAGGCCAGATCTAGGGGGAGGATGGCTCCACTGTTGTAGGAGGAAGTAGCAGTCCACAAAACAGCCATATAGACTATGGAGTGGACTATTGAGCATCATTAAGAAATTACGTATTGTTACTATTGTGTAAAATGTTCAGAATTTCTAGACTGAAGATATACAAAATGATTAAGACAAAAATTAGAGGAAAGAAAAATATTTCCGCAAGATAAACTGTCAGAATCTTCAAATAAAAATATGAGTTCATTAATACAACAGACTTGTGAAAAACATCATATAGACCAAGAAATCTTGGGCCATTTGGAAAAAGAAGCGGCTTGAGAAGTGTGAAATACAAAGAACAAAATCTAGAGACTGTTGAAAGGTGTAAAAAAGAAATATTGACATGGGAAAGAAAGAGAAATCTGATATGGTGCAGTATTTATGCAAAGGAAAGAGCCAAATTAATCAACAGAAAAAGGCAGCCCCAAAGATATTCAAAGAGAAATACAGGCAAAGGCATCCAGATATGGAAAATTTCGCAATAAAAAAATGAGATCACAAGGAGGGAACGTAGAACAGAATATTAGTAAAGCAGAAGTTAAAAACTAGAAGCTGAAGTTATGGAATACATGCGAAGTGAAGGATTTAGTGTAGAAAGTCTAACACAAGATATATCACAGCATGGTGGAACAACAAATCCGCAAAGTAAGGAGAAATGGGGGGAGCAGGAGACATCTGAAGAAGAAAGATGGACATAGGAAAGAAAAATAGATTTAATATGGTGCAATATCTGTGCAAAGGAGAAAGCAAAACTAATTAATACAAAAGAACAGCACAAAAGATATTTGAAGAGAAATACAGGTAAAGGCATCCAGATATGGAAAATTTCACAGTACAAAAAAATAAGAAAACAAAGAGGAAAAGCTGAAAAGAGGATTAGTAATAGAGAAGTTAAAGAAATAGAAACTGAGGTTTACACCTCTCAACCACTTCATGCAAGAAATCTGGACAGAGCCTGACAAAATGGTGGGACAATGGCCCAAAAATAGGGACAGATTTTAAATATTGCTCTAATAAACTTAAAAAAGTTGCTAGAATAACAGGGAGTGTGTTAACATACATTTTCTGAAGGATTTGAAGTCTGAAACTCAAATGTATGTCATTATTTAGTGACTTCAGTCCTCAGATCATCTAAGTGATTAAATATTATGAGAAATGGACCAAAAATATGAGGCAAAAATCTGGACAATTTAGAGGTATGCTGAGGTTATGGATTATCTGTGAAGTGAAGGATTTAGTGTGGAAAATCTAACTCAGATAACTATCAATGGATTCCCAAATTAAGGAGAAACCAGTGGAGTGGGAAACATCTTATCGTTTGCCATATGAAGATACTTTGGAGCCTTCCATAGGAAACCAGTACAAACATTCAGATAGAGTTGTACTGCAAGACAAGAAACAAGGAAACCATGGCAACTCTGACACAGTCAGTGTTGTGGAGTTATAGCCCAGTGAGTTCCATTATGAAAGAGCAATGGATGACAGGATGAAACTGAAGAGAATGGAGCACAGGAAGATGCTCTGGAAATTTCTATACAATGCCCACAGAAAATAAAGAGCAAAGAATGTGCCCTCACTTTAGAAGAAAATGATCTAAGAGAAGAGTTGCTTGATTTAATAGAGATGGACAGACATATTAAGATCAATGAAAGAAATAAGCTGCAGAAAGTCAGTAAAACCCAAAAGTTAGAAGTTTGGTAAAACAAATGAACACAGTAATTAGGACGGACCTTAGAAATTCATGCGATATAACAGAAGTAAATAGGATTTATTACTGTGCAGCTAAATTAATAACAGATTAAATCTTACCACAAAAACACAGGGTAGTAAGGGAAAAGGTGAAAAAACGGATGCCATCATGGATGTATGGAATAGAGAAAACTATAAAGCAATTAAGAAAAGTATGGAATAGAGAAAACTATAAAGCAATTAAGAAAAGAAGTGCCACTGTTAAAAGACTATAGAATAGGGAACAGATCAACAAAAATACTTAGAAAGAGATGTGATAAAAGCAATGAGCAGTATCAGAAAGATCAGGATCTATTGTACACTATCGCAGATAATAAACTAACAATATCAGCATAGGCAGAAAAACTTGGAAGATATGCAGATAAATATAAAGGAAAAGTACAAAATAAGCAATTTATTGATGACCCAAAAATGTTTTATAGAGAATAGGAAAACAAGACAAAAGGAATTGAAACGCCACCCAAAAAAGAAGAAATAGATCCTTTTTGGAGAAATATTTATGAAGATCCTGTGGAACATAACAAATATGCTAAATGGATAGACCACTAATTTGCCTTCTAACAACATATATACTATACACTGGAATTGATGCTGACAGAGTTTATAGTAATTTAGGAGAAAACTCAATCATGACACTAGAACAAATGGATAATAAAAGAAAGTCATATGGAACAAAGGATCATGTGTTATTAAAGTCATAATGGAGAACTGTAAAAAGGTGAAGAATCTAAGTATGACATGGATAGACTACAAAAAAAGCATCTGACAGTATCTTACATTCATGGATAAAAGAGTGCTTAAAATGTATAAGATACATCCTACACCGATCGATTACATTACAGTGACCATAAAACAGAGGCAAAGCACTTTGCAGTTAAGCTATGATAAAGGACAAATTATTATTCCAGGGATAAAAATTCAAAGCGGGGATATTCCAGGCTGACTCTGTAACCACTGCTCTTTTGTCTTGTCCTTAACCCATTAAGCTAGGTCATGGCAACAATTTGGCTCACAGAAAACAACATAGTGTAAAGCCTACTCTTATTCTTTTTGTAGATGATTTAAAATTGTATAGTTCATCAGATGAGGAACTGAAGGCACAACTGCAAGTGGTCAAAACATTTTTAGATGATATAAGAATATCATTTGGTCTTGATAAATGTGGGAAAGCTATCTTTAAAGGAGGAAAGTTGCAACACCAAGAACATATCCGTTTGAGACAGAAATGTAATATAAAAGAACTTGAGCAAGAGGGAGTGTATAAATATTTGGGAATTGATGAAGGATCAACAATGAAATATGAACAAATGTGAATAAAACTTAGTAAGGAATATTTTAAAAGACTTAATACTGAAAACAACACTCACATCTAGGAGCAAAGTTTGAGCTATAAACCAATTTGCTCTTCCTGTACTAACTTACAATTTTGGAGTGATTGACCATCCCTAAAAGGTATTGGATAGGTTAGACAGGAAAACAAGAAAAATGCTTCATACTCATCAAATGATTTATAAAAATCAGTGCATACCAAAACTGTATATTCTCCGTTCGGAAGGAGGTATGGGCCTCCTCAAAATTGATTACATGTATAGATCTGAAATTGTGGAACTGCATACATATCTGCTGACCTCACAATTCCCAAATGTAGTGAAAGTTTTGAAGCATGAGGAAAATAACTCTAAGATGACTTCCCTGCTTAGTTTAGCAGAAGCATAGCAGCATCAAGCAGGAATGGAAACCAAACCAAAAGTAGACAAAAATCAGGCAGCAAATGAATGTGCCAAAAACAAAAGAAAGAATATAAGGTGAAGAATCAGGTTAGAAGGCAAGAAATGTGGAAAATGCATAAATATAGTTCAGAGTATAGAAAACTCTTGGAACAACCTCATGTTGATCAGGACTGAATGCAGCAATGGTTAAGGAGAGGTGAATTTAAACCAAAAGAGGAAAGGTTAGTATTGGTGGCCCAATATAGTGGACTACATACATGTTGGTTTACAAAGTCCATTGAACATGTGGGAGAAACAGACAAATGTAAGTTTTGTAAAACAGAATTAGAAACAGTCACACATCTTGCTGCTGGTTTTGATATACTAATGGCAGAAAGACTGTATACTGATAGGCATAATAATGTGGCAAGATTGTTCCACTGGGGATTGTGCAAACATTGTAATACTGAAGTGGCTGGAAAACACTGGAAACATAAGCCACAAAGCATTACAGAAAGTGATGAAGTTTATATCACATGGGATCACCTGTTACCAACAGTTCAAATATAGATTTGAGCAAACCAGATATAGTGGTCCATGAGTAGAAAACAAAGTAGCATTGATCACTGAAATTGCTACACCCAGTGACTATAGTGACTTACTTTCTGATAGAGACAAAGTCATAAAATCCGAGGTTTTGCAAGCAGAAACAAGGGCAATGTGGAAGAAGGATACCCAGACAGTTGCAATAGTAGTAGGAGCAGCAGGTCTTATAAAAAAGAATTTGCAGTTGTATTTAAATATGTTACTGATACATGTAACTCTGTATGAATTGCAGAAGGAGTCATTACTGGACACATTGTGGGTGCTGTGAAGAGCACTTCTGGCTAAAATCAAAGATTAAAACAATACTAATTTCATGGACTTTAATCATATTTTGACTTAGGAATGGGGTCCAGTCCCATCCTGGTATTAGAAACCCAAAACACTTGGAGAAATCAAAAGGCTGATGCTATAGCTAGCCTACTGGCTGATAAATTTAACTCTAACTTTACCCCTCTGTCTGTCCCTCAAGATATACCTGAAAGTGACTCATCTCCAGCTGCCACATAAGACCAAGTTCAAAAAGTGCTATCAAAAGCTACAAATACTGCATTGATGGGTCCTGATAATATCTCTGGATGCATCTTAAATAGCATGAAGCACAGTTTAGCCACACCCTTAACAACATTGTTCAATCTAAGCCTTCATGCAGGTTTTGTACCAAGAGAATGTAGAACAGCTACTGTCATTCCCCTGCATAAGGGAGGACTTTCCACAGACCCAGGAAACTGCAGACTAATAAGTCTAACCAGCCTCATATGCAAACTCATGGAAAGACTTATCATAGAATTAATCATTCAGGACACAGGAAACCTCCAAACACTGGACCTGTCTCAGTTTGATATTGTCAAGGGCAGGTCATATTTTCTCAGCCTGGTGGATTGTTTTGAAATGGTCACCAAAGCAAAACAGTACACACCAAATACCTTGACCTAGCCAAAGTTTTTGATGCAGTTCCCCACTCAGGCATAGTAGGAAAGCTAAATAAACTGGGAATAAACCCCTGTGTCACCCGCTGGATTGTCAACTGGCTCACAGATAGGATGCAGGTAATCAAAACAGGGGAAGTTACCTCCACAAAGAGACCAGTCACTAGTGGAGTCCCCCCAGGATTCTGTGCTGGGACCTTTCCTGTTTGGCATCTACTTTTCTGAAGTAAAAGCCAGTACCAAAGGGCTCTGGCTGACTAAGTTTGCAGATGAGTGCAATCTAGGAGCAGTCATTGAATCCCCAAATAACATAGCCATCCTGTAGTAAAGGTTTGTCTCAAATAAATAACAGGTGTAAAAATCATGGTCTGAAATTAAATGCCAAAAAATGCATTATTGTATTCTTTGGGAAGTCATCTACCCCAGGGAACTACCACATTGACAATACACTCCCAAGAGTTGACCATTTGGGAACTTACATGGCCAGTGACCTAATTTTTGACCAGCATGTGCTTGTTGTTATAAGAAATCCTTCAATATTACACAGCTTATAAATAAAGGCATTGTGTCTTGATCTAGGGATGTCATTGTCCCCCCTTTACTCATTCCTCATTAGGCCAGTCCTTGAATATAATTCTCCCTTAGGCATGTACCTGTCCAGACACATGCAACAACTGGAATGCCCACAGAGATACCTTACTAAAATGATACCAGGTCTAAACAAGATGCCCTACATGGACTGGCTCAAAACCCTGTCACTGTACTCGGTATCCTACAGAGTGCTAAAAGGTGACCTGTGTCTGGCATACAAGGCATCCTCCTATCCATTACTGATGGATTTACTGCACATCAGCAATTCATATGGCATCAGAAATACTCAGTCTAGGGATCTAAACCTCTTCTGCAACATCAACAGAATGGTTTGGAGGGACAGGTATATTTTGTAGAGGATACTGCTGCTGTGAAACAGACTCCCCATTACATGAAACAAACTTCATCCATGTACATTTTTATGCACAACTTGGATCTATGGATGGGAAACAGGAAAATTATACATGAATTACCCCTTTACTACTAATGAACAGAGGCAGCTCTTAAATGCTTTATCCTATGCATGGGTGCCCTCAAATTATCAGTGGTATGATCCAATTATTTTTATTTGGAGTAATATATAATTATTGACCATGGGATGGGTAAGGCCAGTCTATAACCAAATAGGATAGGTTACTTCAAGCACAAAAAGGTAGGTTAGCTGGGCTTGAAGTGGCCCACAGGGGCAGCTAGCCTAATGCTTACCTATGAAACTATGAACCCATAGACATGATAAATAATGACACAGGAAATCCATAGATATTGGATTCTACCCAATTTGGTTTCATTGAGGCAGGTCATACCTACTTAACCTGGTGGACCTCTTCAAGAAGGTCAACAAAGCAAAGGATGAGGTCAAAATAATGCATACTGACTACCTCAACCTGGCCAAAGCATTTGACATAATAACTCAGTCAGGCACTGCAGACAGGCTCACAAATTAGGTGCAAACCTCTACGTCACCTGCTGGACAGCCAAATGGTTCACAGATAGAACACAACAAGTCAGGATAGTTCAGTCTGCCTCTACAAAAAGACCAGTCACTAGCAGTGGCACCTACTTCTCTGAAGTCAAGTTCTATGTCAAAGTCCTCTGGATGACCAAATTCACACACAGTTCCAAACCAGGTGCTGTCATAAAATCTGTCAAAGACACAAACATCCTCTAAGAAGGCCTGACACAGACTAATAACTGGTGCCAGAGTCTCAGCCTACAACTCAATAACAAAAAAATGCATAATAGTATCTTTCATAAAGACAGCCACTGCTGGAAACTGCTGCATTGATAATACATCCCTATGAGCTGACCCTGTGGTCAGGGATTTGGGAACATATGCAGATAATTACTTGGCCTTTGAACATCATGTGTCTACTGCACAACTTATAAGCAAAGATATTGCATCTAGGTTCAAAAAGATCATTGCTCCATTGTGTCTGGCCTTTATTAGACCAATCATTGAGTACAATGCCCACCCTTTGGTATGTACCAGACCAGGCATATGCAACAATTGGAGCATCCACAAGGGTTCCTCACAAAAAGAATGCAAGGTGTTGACAACATGGCCTACTCAGCCTGCCTCAAAGCCTTATCCTTGTACTTGGTGTCCTACAGACTGCTGAGAGGAGATCTTTGCCTGCCATTTAAAGCATTCCCTGATCCAGCACTTATGGACACATTGCACATCCACAAAACAAATAGCATCAGAAATACATGATGTAGGGAACTAAACCTTATCTGCAAGTTATATAAGACAGTTTGGATGGACAGGTATGTGTATCAGAGACCACCACCACTTCTCTGGAATAGACATCCTGTTCATGTGAAACAGAGTTCTTCCCTACACTTATTCAAGTGCAGCTTGGATCAACGGATGGGGAATTGAAAATTTACCACTGCTCTGCCACCTGTGTCCCTATCATAAAGAAGAATCTTGTAAATAAATGACCGCTCAAGTCCAAGCTATACCACTCATAAAATGAGTGGCATTAAGTTCATATGCAATTATTATTTCCTATCAGCTTTGAGCCTTATACTTAAGGCAGACCTCATCATTTATATTTTGATTGTAAATTATGGTTTCAAATATTGTGGATAATCTGATATCTTTTGCATTACATTTATTGTTTTAATTGTAATTCCTCTATCAGTCTGTTTTATGAGAGTATACATATTTGTTTTGACATTCATTAGTATGGATTCACATTTTTACTTTATCTGTAACTAAGTCATGGCTGAAAATGGACATGTACAACAAACTCATTCTGGACTGGATTAAATGGGTTATCAGATAATGAAAGAATAAATGAATACCTAGTTAATTAAAGTTGTTGACAGACATTACTCATATGGTAATTTTAGAATTTTTGTTAGTATAGTAGGCACACCCTATTAATCTTCAGCTAAAGAAATAACATGAACAAAGCACTTGTCTGGCAGGACTTCAGACAAGATTTTAAATTCATCATTTGAATGAAGGATTTTGTTTTTATTGAGGTGTGATGTATGCACAAAATGTTCTTTATGTGGCAACGACATATACTCTGTGGTGCATATATCTGGGTTGTTGCTCTTGATATCTGACCATATTAAACACATGGTTATATTTGTACTACATTAGATTCCAGTCTTTGTTTCAACACCTTGTCTACATATAGTCAGTCCAGTATAACTATTTTTCACTTGCTACATACAAAATGTGCTTAAAAGTCAAACGCTACATTCACAGAACAGCAGTAAGTTACAAACAGCAGAGCTGACTACTTAAACTAGAATGTTCTTTTGAAGTACTCCAATGTCAAGCAGTAAGAATGACAATAGTTAATAATCATGGATGAACTGAGAGTTAACCCTTCTTGATGTTCCCTGGTAAACTAAATAACATTTTGAACATCACACAACATCTTAAAGGATGAACTGCATGGTAATCTCTTCTGGTCATACACTACCCTCTATGCTATAGTTATGCAGTAGTATAACTATAGTTAAGAATGAGCAAGGAAATCTGTCTAATAGCCTGCGGAGTTAAGGCTATCAAGGACAATATATATGCTATATTTGGCAGGACTAAAATGGGCCACTGGGCTAATGTGCAATAGCTTTGATTTAAATAAAAACAAAAAATCTTTTGCTCACGTGAATTTCTAAGACAGTAAGTCTGAGTAACATGAGCTTTATTTCCTTTCCAGCAGCTTTAGAATGATTCCGTCACATGTGTTTGAAAATCTTGTAGCAAAAATATTTTTCAGTTTACAGTGCCAAAGATATGCATATTTTGCTAACTATTAGAAGTCCCCATTCATTACCAGGAAAGGAATTATCTTGAAGATATGGACAGGTATATGAAGATGCTGACGACAATGGCCATTATGACAAGGGCTAGAACTTGAAAAGATGACACGGTCATACTTTTTTTAAATAAAAAGAGGCATCTTAAGTACTTAGAACCACACTGTTCAGTGTTTCTACACCAAAATGATTGCTACAGTATGGAAAATTGACAAAGTGTGTGACATGATATTAAATTAAGGAACAGAAATACAAAAGCCATTTCAATCCAGCATGCTAAGATCTATAATGCTTGTGGATAACAGAGCAGTATAAATTATTATGATTATATAATTTAAAGCATCATGAAACTGTGTATAAAACTGCACTTTCTTTGTAGTCAAGATGATTCCAAGAGCTAAAATGAGTGACATATCTCAAAATGTAGCCTCTGTGATGTAATACATGCTAACACAAAGCTCAGTAAATCTTTGAGGTAAGAGAAAGAACTATCAATTTGATGTTATTGATCTTCATTCATTACTTACTGATGGGTTATCGGTTCCGTCCTCAGAACCGAGCTGGCATCATACCAATCTCGCATCAGCCAAAAACTCTCGAGCCAAGATCCTACCCAGAATGCTCTGCTCCCTGTTACCTCAGATCTCATTTGCCGCTTTACTGTACAGCTGTGTCAAGTCAGTCTCTCTCAGCTAAGTGAACAATTTTTTGAAGTTTCTTTATTGTTAGTGTTTTAAAAGGTTTCAATAAGTTACTATCTCTATACTCCTACCCTATCGCAACTTTAGAGTCTCTCCCTATAGTTTTTTTCCATTTTATTATCCTTTTCTTACCTTTGAGGTAATTCTGCATTACCATCGTCGGTAATCCTCCTCCTCTCCCTTTCTTACCCTTCTGGGTAGCTTTCTTAATGTCTTGATACTGTCGTTCTTCTCCCTTCATAACATTATGTCGGATAAGAAAAGTAGTGTTGGTTTCAAACAATGCATGGAATGTGGCCGTAAGTTACTGCTTTCTGATGGCCATGATTTATGTGTCTATTACTTGAATGTCTCCCACCTTTGAGTGGACCCCCCCGTGTGGGATTTTTAGACAGTTTTCGACCAGGACTCTAAATGAAAGGAAGAATAAATTAATTCTGAAAGGCCTCCTTAAAACTCCTTTCTGTGAGGCTATCTCTGGGTCGGAGGGCTCACCCCCTCCTGCTAAACCCCATAAGAGGCGTTCTTCTTCTTCCTCCTTGAGGTCACTCACTTCGTCTCCCTCTGGAGATCGCAAGGAGTTGGCTCACAAAAACGTAAAAATGTTGAGCCTGGCGCTGCCATCTGTGGTCCTTTCAGCCCCAGCCTCGGCACTGCCCCAGTTGATTCTTACTCCAGCTATGTCCTCTTTATTGCCACCGGCACCAGAGTTCCCGGTGCAGACACTTATGGCTCCGACAGTTTCATTGCAGTCTTTATTGGCACTGTCTCTACAGGTATAGTCTCCTTTGGCACCATTGGTGTCATCTCCTTCGACTCCGTCCTTGCCGATGCTGTCAACCTCTGGGATACTGTCCTCTATGGTGCAGACACCTTCAGCATTGACATGCTGTTTGGTGGAGTCTCTTTCATCACCGTTGTTACCAGTGCAGACACCTTTCTCGATGGCACCATATTCATTGGTGCAGACATTTGCCACACTGCCCTTTATGGTGCAGACACCCACGACACCTATGGCGCTGCCTTTGTTGGCGCAGATAGCCTCAACACCATTCTCCTCAGTGCAGATACCCTTGGTTCCGTGCTCTGCACCACATGAACTAGCAAGGACTAAGTACTCTCCTTCCTTGGATCCGTTTGTGGGAAGCCAATATTGTCCCTTTTTAGAAAGGCCAGAATCTCCTTCAGGTCTCTCTATGAGGTTGACCAGGAGCCTCTCAGAACAGGACAGGTTGTGGCTTGTCAACTAGTTGCTTGTGGCCAGGGGTCTCTCTCAACTGTCTAAAGCTACGTTCCCTCTTCTAGGTGATTGTATTTCTCCACAGACTCCAACTTACATTCCTCCTTTGACTTCCAGGGAAGCATCAAAGCCCCTTCCTCCAAAGGCAGCTTCCCTTCCTCTGACACCAACAGTGGACCTTACTTTGGAGTCAGAGTCATCCTTGTGGCCCTCAGTGCACTGGCCACCAGGCTCTTCTTAGGCTAATGGCTGTGCCATGGGGGTAGGCATTCTTGGTTCCACGCCAATTTTTTCTGTGGCACACTCCAGGAATCCTCCTCCCCTCACACTCCACAGTCCTCCTGAGACTCATGGTCTGGGGGTCGGCTTGTCGGAGCGGGGTGTGACTCTGGTTCCGAGGTTGTCGTGCTCGGTTCCAAGCTCCCATCCCTCTTCAGGCATTCCAGCCTTCCAGGCCATGGAGAGGGCACTTGCCTCTGCTGGCAAACCCTCCCTGTTGGAGTTCTCACCCTCCTCTGTGTCGCTACTGTTGCAAGCCACAACCACCAGACACCGGGCACAAGGGCCCCAGGTTTCTCCCCCTCAGGAGATCCCGTCTTTGCAATCTTCCCCAGAAGTCCCCACTGAGGAAGTCCCTTGCAAGGCTTTGTGGAAGAGGAAGCACATGGACTCCACTGAGGAGTCTTTGACCAAAGATATGGACTTTGATGATGGGGAAGGGTCCCTATGGTCACTCTCTAATGAGGTGTCCTTTGGTGACATCCTCAAGATCCTAAGACAGAGGGGCGACTGGAAGTCCTCCAAAACTTCCTCAGAGGAATCTGTATGCCTGCAGGCCTTTTGTGCCTGGTCCCCTACCTCCTGAGTTACCCCACCGGCCGATGAGCTTGTCCAGCTCATCATCCAGCATGCATGGGAGGCTCCTGACACCTTGGAAGCTACACCACAGAGGCTTGACAAGATTTGATCTCCCCCTGCTGAGCATCCCCATTGGTCAAAAGGTCTTCCAGTAGATGCCATGGTGGTGGCAGCTGCAACCAAAAAAGACTTGGCAGAAGAGAGCCAGACTGTCCATCTGCCCAACAAGGAGTCCCGGGTGATAGACAGACTCGGGAAGCATGTGTTTGCTTCATTGATCTTCGCCATAAGGTCCTTGAACTACTTGGCACACTTTAAAAGGCCTCAGATGGATCTTATCAACCAACTCTCTGAAACCTTGCCAGGAGCTGTTTCTGATGAGGTGTGTGACAATGTAGCTTCTCAGATAATGACTCTAGAATCGATATCCAATTCTTCCATGTGCCTTATTTCACATGCAATGGAAGGAGCGGCTAGATCAGCAGGCACAGATATAGTCAAGAGACGTCATGCCTGGGTGCGCCTCAGCGACTTTGCGGACTCCTTTAAGGCTTCCTTTATGAACACCCCCATTGAGGCCGCTTCATTGTTTGGCGCTAAGGGTAAAGATACACTGGCAATGTGTGAACCAGATGGCAAGAGCCTGTCTGCCGTTGGTGTCTGACACTCCACCCCTCAATGATTCTACTCCAGAAATCAGAGGAGCGGGAAGATGTGGCACAGAATATCACAGGGCTTTTTCTATGACGCACGTGCCGAGTTCTCCCCTAGAGGCAGGGGGGGGGACTCCATTTGAAGAACAGGGCAGGGGAGGTCCACGAAACTGGGGTTCTAGAGATTCTTTCTCTGGGAAACCCTACCAGTGCCCCCGAAGTGTTGCCTGACTACTCACCTCTGAAGCGGTTGGGGGTCATTTTTCCTTGTACCCCAGTGCCTGGTGAACCATAACCACCGATTCCTGGGTACAACGAATAAGATCCAGAGGCTATCGCATTCCCTTCCATCTCTGTCCCACATCACCCAGAGACTTACCCAACGTCCCACCCAGCCAAAGGGAAGCGGCGACAAATGAAATCCGAAAGCTGCTACAAAAAAGTCATCCAAACAATTCCCCCAGACCATATAGGATCCGGTTTTTACTCAAGGTTCTTTTTAGTGTGAAAAAAGACAGGGGACTGGAGACCAATTCTGGATCTCAGCACACTAAACAAATTTGTAATAACAGAGAAATTCCAGATGGTCATGGTTCAGTCTATCCTTCCTCTTCTGGAAGAAAATGATTGGATGTGCTCTGTAGATCTTCAATACGCGTATTACCATATAAAAATGGACAAGCACTCAAAAAGATACCTCCACTTCTGCATAGGAGCCAGTCACTACCAGTTTCAAGCAGTGCCCTTCGGTCTCTCTACAGCTCCCAGAGTTTTCACCAATGCATGGCAGTAGTCATCACTCATCTGCAACTTCAAGGATTCCAGGTGTTTCCATATCTAGATGACTGGCTCCTTACTGCTCACACCAAGTGTCTACTGGAAGAAGCCCTAGACTACACTCTTCTCACTGCTCAGTGCCTGGGAATCACTATAAACTGGGAGAACTCCAACATGACCCCGCACAATCTTTAGAATTCATCGGGGTTTTGTTGGACACGAGGAATTGCACAGCATCTCTTCCGGATGACAGACTTCAAAGAATAAGACAACAGGTTCAACTGCTAATCTGTCACCACAAATCCTCTGCTAGGTCCATATTCCAACTCTTGGGGTCGATTGCAGCTTCAGTCACCATTGTTCCTCTGGCCAGATTCCACATGAGACTTCTTCAATGGCTACTTCTCACTCAGTGGTACCCTCTACAGCATCCTTTTGTCTTTTCAGATAAGTGTAACTCAGAGATGCAAGCAAGATTTGCTCTGGGGGATGTCTCGAAATCCCCAACAATGGTCTTGCCCCTTCACCCCCCATCAGCCAAAAGCCACGGTGACCACGGACACCTCCCTGATGGGGTGGGGGGGTTGTGTCAGGGAAACTCGGTCCAAGGCACCTGGTCGGAGACAGAGGCCTATTTGCATATCAGTGTCCTGGAACTGAGGGCGGTGCTATTAGCATTGCAAGCATTCCACTCGATCCTCCCGTCAGGGACTATTGCAGTCCAATCATACAACATGTCAGTGGTCTGGTACATCAACAAGCAAGGGGACACCAGATCTTATCCATTATGCTGAGAGGCCTTGAGAATATGACAATGGGCGAGAGCTTCCAACCGCTTTCTAATTGCAACGCTCCAATGTGATAGTGGACAAATTGAGCAGGTGCATTCTACAACCTCACAAGTGGTCCCTCAATCCTGTGATAGCGGCAAAACCTTTCAACTACTGGGGCTAGTCTTGCTGTGACCTGTTCACCTCCCCAGTCAACTACAAGTGTAGCAACTATTTTGTCCTGACCCCACTCGGGGACAGTCACCGAGAGATGCTCTAGTCCACGCTTGGCCCTCGGGTCTGCTTTATGCTTATCCTCCTCTACCCCTCATCTCCCAATTTCTGAAGAAAGCACGGCAGTTGAAGAGCAAAGTGATCCTCATTGCTCCATATTGGCCTTGACAAGTTTGGTTCTCCTTCCTCTAGCCTCACCTGCTAGGTTGACCATGGATTCTCAATCCATCCCCAATGTTGATCTCCCATCCTCAGGGTCTAATTCATCCCAATCTAGCAAACCTGAAGCAGACAGCTTGGTTTCTCCACTTCCTGTGATTGCCAGGCAGGATAACCTCTCTTCCCCAGTGCACAATATTCTTATTGCATCTCATAAATCATCCACCAGGCTACTCTATCTCAGCAAATGGAAAAAGGTTTACATTATGGGCAGCAAACAAACAATTGGGCCCCTTGTCAGTCCCAGTTTCAGTGGTATTAGATTACTTATCAGATCTTTTTCAATCTGGCGTGTCAGCCTGTACTATTCGTGTTCATTTAGCTGCCATTTCTAATTTCCACATTGGCTTTCAGGACTCTTCACTCATGTCACACAGACTCTGTAAGACTTTCTTGAAGGGTGTTTTTCACCTAAAACCTCCCTTTAGAGAACCAGTACAACCTTAGGATTTGACCTTGGTTCTACAAGCCCTAACAGCTCCCCCCTTTGAACCTGCATCTTCATGTGATTTAAACCTCTCTTGGAAATCTTTGTTTCTGGTTGCAATCACATCGGCCAGACGTCTGTCAGAACTTCAAGCCTTATGCATCAAACGTCCCTACCTTATTTTCTATAAGGACAGAAAGTGGTGTCAGAGCAGTCTATCAACCAGTCTACTGACCTCCCAGTATTTTTTCCTAATCATTGTAACAAGGGAGAGTATTGCCTGCACTCCCTAGATGTTCACAGGCAAATATGATTTTATTTGGACAGAACAAAATTTACCCATAAATCAGACCAACTATTTCTGGCCTTTTCTGTACCAAGGCTAGGTCATCCTGTCTATAAAGTTACATTGGCGTCATGGTTGAGAAACTGCATTACCTTCACCTACAACAAGAACAGCATCACCTTGTCTCACAAAGTGAAAGCCCATTCTACAAGGTCTGTGGCAACTTCCGCAGCTTTCCATGTTAGGACTTCCCTCAATGACATTTGCTCAGCTGCGACTTGGGCCAAACCCCATACTTTTATCCTTCATTACTAATTGGATTTGGCCTCCAGAGGAAGAGCTTCTTTTGGTTCCATGGTGTTCAGGAATGTCCTTCCATGAGGGCCGACCAGGGATACAGATAGCTGGGGACTCTGTCCCATCAGTAAGGAATGAACGAAGATTAACAATATCAGATAAAGAAGTTATGTCTTACCATAATGTTCCATCTGTGTTGTTGATCTTCGTTCATTCATTACTCCCCACCCTCCGTCCCCTACTGAAGGTTCCTGGTTGATCTCATATACTCCTTTTTTCCATTATTGTAGGTCTGTTATGACCAGAGGTAGCCTCCACTTTTGTCTATCAACTTGCAAACTCGATCTGAGGTAACAGGGAGCAGAGCATTCTGGGTAGGATCTTGGCTCGAGAGGTTTTGGCTGACACGAGCTTAGTATGAGGCTGGCTCTGTTCCGAGGACAGAACCGATATCCCATCAGTAATGAATGAACGAAGATCAACAACATACATGGAATGTTATGGTAAGACATAACTTGTTTTTCTCCCAAAGTTCAGCTCTCTTACATTACATAAACTTTTGATGAGCTGGACATCAGCAACTTTATCATTGATATATCAGGACTTAATAAGAGCTGTATTGATGAAAAGCTGTAATTTTGAAGAGGGATAAGGAAAGACCAAATGCTTCCAACTGTGAACTACAAGGTGCTCACACATAAGGTAAGGGGAGAACAGAAACAGTAGAAACTTTGCTAGAAGCTGAAGATCAGCAGAAAATGCAAACTCAAATCAGGAAAGAAAATATCCTTGATGTAGTCCTGATTAATGTAGATGGGGTGACAACAGTTTGTTTTATATGGGATGGATGAGCCGCTGGACACAGTGTCCATGTCACTGCTTGTGTTTTCGTCCCTAGAATAACGATGTGAACATGTGATAGGAACAGAGACTTGAGATTGCAGGTTAGTAAATTTCAGTCTGTTGGGAAACATAGTGCTCACTAATGTGGAAGCATTGCAACAAATGAGAACAGTGACACTGCTGTAAAACTGGATCAAATAAGGGAATGAATTCCTGTATCAGGAGAAGGAGGAAGTCTGGGAAATGGAGATAACTAGCTTGGCTAATGACATTGGTAAGGTAGGTTATAACTGAAAATATGAATGTTTATAGATGGATGGGAAATTGCATCAGGACGAGTAAAGTCTTATTAAGATACTATAAAAATATATAGCTCATCTGCCAGGCCACTGTAACCCTTCAGAAGAAGCTGATTGATGACAGGCTTAGGAAGGTAAAAAAAAAATCCCTTCTAACATATCAAGTAAACTAATACATTCTTTAGACATCTTCTATTGTTTCTCACAGCCAGGCCTACATAGATGCAACAGTCTTCACAAACTAATTTTCTGCTGCATACAATATAAATACTAACCATAGTTCAATGAATTAAAAAAATCTGTACATTTCTGAGCTTATATGAAAAAGATATTGTTCTTTTCCCCTATAATAAATACCAGGCAGACTGCTGAATCAGATTGTAAAAAAATGTATAAAGACGACACAGTACAGAGGCTGATGCCACATATTACGTTCAACAAGGATAACATTTGTTAAGAGGTTGTACCACACATCCATTAACCATGATGTGTTTATGAAGAGAAAACAAAACACAAAAGAAGTACTGTATACTGTTTGTATATATGCAGATTAAGCAAAACTGGAAGAATGAGGCATTGGATCCTACTTGAATTTGATTAAGAGGGCTGACAAGAAGACATTTGTGTAGTGTGGATCAGCATAGGGAGGCAGAGCTGGGACACTGAGGCCAGCTGGATGAATTGACAGTGCCAGATGTTTTGTCCCAAGAGCTGACAGAGAGTGGTACTATTACACATTTCTTTGCTGAGCTACCAACATAGGATGCCCACACAAAATGTGCAAACAAAAGCTATGTTACAGCCAGAATGGTAAATTAAACAGGTTGCAATATTTGCAGAAGTTATGGTAATGAACACAGAGTCCCCAGTCCTTTGTATTGCTTTGCTGATTTTAAATATGATGTTTTTGCTGTTACCTTCTGAAGATCAATTAAATCTTTTCCAGTCATTTTTGTTTTAGCACTGTTCTATTTCCCCTCAGGTAAGAAATGGCCTTTTTCTAAAAAAAAAAATATCCTTTAGAAACAGGGATAGGAAAGTAGTGATACCTGTCGTGTGTTGTCCTAAATGCGCAGTCACAATGAAACATTCATAATGCTCAGAGATTGGAGTTCATATTCAGTATATCTTCATTCACAGGTTTCTGTTTTACAAGTGGTATGTACCTAGCTGGTTTGTATCTACATGTATTGGAGCATGCATGGATATACATGCAGTATTTCTCTCCTTTAAAGTTTTCATTCACTGATTCCTTAATTTATTTTCTGATGCCCACTTAATTCTATGTTTTAGTTTTGGGGAGCTAGAACCTCCCAGCACTTACTAGGCCTTAGGCAGAGAACAAACGCCAGTTGTTTATCACAGGACATTAATACACACACACACACACACACACACACACACACACACACACACACACACACACACACACACACACACACACACACACACACACACACACACACACACACACACACACACACACACACACACACACACACACACACACACACACACACACACACACACACACACACACACACACACACACACACACACACACACACACACACACACACACACACACACACACACACACACACCAGTTCAGGCCACACTGACATAGGGAATGCAAGCAGGCTGCATAGAATACACCCTAACTGGGAACCAAACTGCAAACCCAAACACTACGAGGCAGTAGTGCTAACCACTGCATTACTATGCTGTTCCTTACAGTCTCACTAGGATTAAACAAGGAAAAAATAAACATACATTTGAACAGATGCAATTGCTTAACAATATACAATTCAGGTTATTTTTCAAATGCATATTTCATTTAGCTGAGATTGACATTACTGTGTCTGAATCAAAATCCTGATAATATCTTTAGTATTTTTATTTATTTATATTTGTTTACTGGGATAGTGCACTGATCAATACTGACCAATTTAGGCTCAGCGTAGGTAGTATGAGTAATGTTAAACACTGCTATCTTATTTAGTAGTGCATGACGAAAACACCTTTCATGTTTGCTTTTAGCAGTAAGTATGCTATTTTCTTTAAAAAAAGATACATTTCTGTTTCTGACCTTCACTTTGATGGTAGGCTATAATGGCATCTCTGTTATTCTACTGGTCTTAGAACAGTGATCTGTTTATGGTGCTCCTAGATGTTCTTTCACTTGGGTAAGTATCTTATTTGGTATACTCTCTCTAAATATTAAGATCAGATATTGCCAATCAGAATTTTTTTTTAATTTCTCTTTAATGAAGATAATATGTTATATCACCTATGACAACTTCTGCTTCGGTTAAAATAATCCCTGACTCCATTCTGGAATATGCTTATGTTTGATTGTGATCAACTATGCAAACAAATCTGTGTGCGAAGGTTTTGAAGAAGGTGCCCCCTCATTCACCAAAGCTGCATTAATTATGAGCCCGTCTGACTGCTTTTGGTAAGTACAATTAGAAGCCTACTTTTAAGCTTTCTGGAGTGGCATAATAACCTTTTCAAGCTTGCAGATGCTGTGTTGTATTTTGTTCCTGTTAAACTATATTTTCCTTGAAACTCCTAGTGGTAAAGATGTCCACATTATTGGTCATAGTGGTTCCTACCTTACAGCATTGAACTGTAGACATTGTTTCATTTTTAAAAGTAATGGTTTAATGAAGATGTTTCTTGTTTAAAAAAAACAGGAATTGAATAATTTATGTAATATTGCTTTCGTTTTATGATATATAGCAATATATGTGAAGTATAATGTTTATGCTAATATAAATGTAAATTTGTCTGTGTCACAAGTGATAAAGCAATAAAGGTGTTTGAAAAAAAAAAGACAATGAATTACAATATATAGCTATTCTTTTTTCAGCTTCTTTTGTTCAGATGGTTACTTTTGACTAGCTAACAATCTACAAATCCTAACCACAGACTTTCTTGTATGTTAAACCTGAACTATTATAAGCATGGTAATTTGCTGCTGGTGTCAACTTCAGCGAACATCTGTTTTTTTTTTTTTTTTTACTGTATATTAGCACTTGACTTGAGGATTTTCATATGGTCAGTCTGTACTTAAATTGGACAATATCTATACAATTTAGAAAGAAAACCAGAAACTTAAGCACATATATCAGCTGGAGAGATCACAGAGGTTCCTCACCTGGAGAATCCAGGGCCTCAAACATCTACCCTACACAGATAGGCTAAAAGCCCCGTCCCTCTACTCAGTCTCCTACAGACTCCTCAGAGGTGACCTCTATCTGGCAAGCAAAACAATTTCAGACCCCACCCTGATGGGACTGCTGCATATCTGCAAGTCAAGCTCCACTTGAGTAATCCGCACATGTGACCTCAACCTCGTCTGTGACATCAACAAGACTTGTTGGCAGGACAGATTTGTGTCCTAGAGACTCCCCCTTTTGTGGAATAGACTCCCTCTCCACATAAAGCAGAGTACCTCATTAACCCTTTTTAAGCGCAACCTGGATAACTGGATGGGGAAGAGAAAATACATCCCTTGGATTCCACCTGTGTCCCTGCTGGACAGTGGCATAGGGTGCGGACTTGTTGGAACATGGGCTAAGTTCTTGGCTTGGCTTGTAAGGGCCTCAGGGCCAATAGCCTAGCAACTGCCTATGATCCTGTGAACTTTCTGCTATATTGAAAGTAAATCCTACCTGCTTGAAGTCTTTAAATCTGCCATTAACTAAGTTATACAGTGGATATAAAGAGTGTACACACCCCTGTTAAAATGCCAGTTTTTTTGTGATATAAAAAAATGAGACTACAATAAATAATTTCAAAACTTTTCCCATCTTTAATGTGATAACCTTTACAATTCAATTGATAAATAAGCAAATCTGTTAGGGGAAAAATATAAAAAATAAAAAAACGTACAATAAGCTGGTTGCATAAGTGTGAATACCCTTAAACTAATACTTTGTTGAAGCACCTTTTGATTTAATTACAGCATTCAGTCTTCTTGGGTACACCCCTGCCATCAATTAAAGAGACTCTGATTAACCCCGAATAAAGTTCAGCTGTCCTAGTAGGATTTTCCTGACATTTTCTCAGTTGCCTGCTACAGCAAAAGCCACGATTCAGAGAGCTTACAAAGCATCAAAGGGATCTCATTGTTGAAAGGTATCAGTCAGGAGAAGGGTACAAAAAAATTTCCACAGCGCTGGATATACCATGGAACACAGTGAAGACGGTCATCAAAAAGTGGAGAAAATATGGAACAACAGTGATGTTGCAAAGAACTGGACATCCCTCCAGAACTGATGAAAAGACAAGATGAAAACTGGTCAGGGAGGCTGCCAAGAGACCTACAGCAACACTGAAGGAGCTGCAGGAATTTCTGGCAAGTACTAGTTGTGTACTACATGTGACAACAATCTCCTGTATTCTCCATATGTCTGGACTATGGGGTAGTGTTGCAAGATGGAAGCCTTTACTTACACAGCAAAACATCCAGGCCTGGTTAAAAATTGCAAAACAATACAGCAAGTCTCCCAAAAGCATGTGGGAAAATGTGTTATGTTCTGATGAGACCAAGGTTGAACTTTTTGGCCACAATTCCAAAAGATACGTTTGGTGCCAAAACAACACTTCGTTCCAAATCACCAAAAGAACACCATCCCTATGGTGAAGCATGGTGGTGGCAATATCATGCTTTGGAGTTGCTTTTCTTCAATTGGAACTGGGGCTTTAGTCAAGGTGGAGGGAGCTACGAACAGTTCCAAATACCAGTCACTTTTGGCCCAAAACCTTCAGGCGTCTGCTAGAAAGCTGAAGATGAAGAGGAATTTCATCTTTCAAAATGACAATGGACCCCAAGTATACATCCAAATCAACAAAAGAATGGCTTCACAAGAAGAAAATTAATGTTTTGGAGTGGCCCAGCCAGAGTCCAGAACTAAATCCAATAGAAAATCTGTGGGGTGACCTGAAGAGGGCTGTGCACAACAGAGGCCCTTAACAATCTGAGAAATGTGGAGCTCTTTTGCAAAGAAGAATGGGCAAATATTGCCAAGTCAAGATGTGTCATGCTGATAGACTCCTACCCAAGGAGACTGAATGGCGTAATTAAATCAAAAGATGCTTCAACAAAGTATTAGTTTAAGGGTGTGCCCACTTATGCAACCAGCTTATTGTACGTTTTTTATTTTTTATATTTTTCCCCTAACAGATTTGTTTGTTTTTCAATTGAATTCTACAGGTTACAGGTCACATTAAAGGTGGGAAAAGTTTTGAAATGATTTATTGTAGTCTCATTTTTTTTATATCACAAAAACCTGGCATTTTAACAGGGGTGTGTACACTTTTTATATCCACTGTATGCATAGAGATGTTCTGATAACTGTAAGTTGATCCTAGATGGCAGTGCTGTATTTAGAGTTGCTCACAGGAAGGCTAAATAGCAGTTCCTCCTTAATTAAATTTTAGTAGTTAAAGCTGTGGTAAACACAATCTTTCCACATGCCTAAAAGGGGAAATCGGTCAAGTATTACACATGCATTTCACTTCCTATCACCACTCTAGAATTTATGAATACAAAAGTGAAACATTACAACATTAATGGTAGCTCTTATTTTCTTTTCTGTTATTTTTTTGTTATGACCTAGCTTCAGTACAGATAAAATATTTCAAACATACAGACGCAGTGTATTCAGGTACATAATACAGATAGTAGGGAGCACATCATCTTTTGCATATCAGGCCGACAAACAGTGAAATGCTTGGACATAACTTAGACTTCAGTTACAGTACTGTTATTTACTGTGTTAAATTAACATTTCCACATCTACACATAGCTTCTTTTGGGGATACTCAATAAGACTGACTCTAACTTGCTATCGAGTAAGTAAATTCTACTGCTAGTGAGTATGTAAATTCATGACTGACAGATCTTCCCATGTTTTTATAAAAAAACGTGTCCGTTTCAGTGAATGTAAAAATGCAAAACAAGTTACATTCATGTGAAATCAGTCAAGCGAGTCACCTCACCCACACACACACACACACACACACGCACACACACACACACACACACACACACACACACACACACACACACACGCATACACAAATTGCACACTGCTGTTTATTTGCAGCTTTAAACTAAGAAGTAACATTTGCAGAGCAGTAGAAGTTTGTATTGTCATTGAATCTGTCGGGCCATTGTTTCCAGCAGCACATAGAAATATAAGATGATTTTTGACCTGTGGTCATGGGTTTCATTCTCAGTTTTCTCTTGCATCCTGTGTGATTCTTTACATTTCATTTGGCTTGACAGTGCTACTAGCGCAATATTGTTAGAAACGTGCCTGGTGGGCTTATTTTTTAATAAATTTAAATGGATATAATTATTTTATGTCAAACATGTTTTGTTGAAACAGTTACAGAAGCCTTGTCTAAGACATGTCTCCCTACAGAAATGCCATGATTCGGTTCACCAAGTTCCGAAACACCACCAAAAAAATTAAAAACATAAGTAGAGTGGATATCAAACATTGCTTGTTCTCCTTTAAATTTGTTTTTTTGCAAGGCAAAAGCTTCCACACCCCCCTGAACTTATATATACCAATTCTGAGACCACTATACTTTTGAGAAAAAGGAATAACAATCTCTGAGTTAATATATCTAAGTCTGGATTTTTGGTCTTTCAGTCTGCACATTTCGGGACTCATCAGTTTGTATCATAGGATTTGATAAACAAATTTCTATCTACCATATCTGGTTGTATACAAATGTTACACAATTCTTTTGTCATTCTTTGCAGTGACTAAAATGCAGTTTTACAAAGTGACCTAAATAGAATTAGAATACTAATCTGATATTCTTAGGACATTAGATATAAAGAAATAATAAAGCAGCTAATAAATAAAGATCTTTTTCATCCACAGAGAAATTAATATATAGAAAAAAGATTTTACATTTGTTAATAGTTAATTTAAGATGTTATAAAAATGGATTATCTGATCAGAGGATTTGTATCAGAAATGTCCATAACCCTCTTTAGTTTCATTCTTATACAGGCCATATTAGAATAAACAAAACTAATCTTATATCACCATGTAGTTCTCTTACTTAAAACTATAAATTTATGTACAACCCTACTAGATTACACAGCCTTTGCACAAATAATGAAGACAGCAAAAAACAGTTTTGGCAGGATAATACTGCCTTTGAGGGATGCTTTGATAGTGTTTTACCATTCTAATGAAAGAAAACTCAATTAGTGATATACCACCGAACCAAGCATGGTGAAAGTATACATATCAGTTTGGGCTACAGCTGGCAAAATCAGTTATGTGACCATTTAAAAGCAAACCTGCACAAATGAAGTAGTGTAGTAAACCCCAAAGCTGATCATCTGTGCAGTAGGAGTGACACTACATGATGAGAGTCAAACTAATTGCAATATTCACTGGCAAAACTTGACAGGTCACATAATGACCAAAGCCATGCAATAACAGTCATGTGACCTAATAAGCCTAGTGGTGTGCATATACTCATGCAAAGCATGCTCACATGCACAGTGATGCACCATAATGGGCATAGGTGAGAGCACTCATAAGGCCTATATGACAAAGTCCCTACTGTTGCTTTAGTGCAAAGAGAAGAAAATGGCTTTATAGGACAGTCAGAAAGGGGGAAGAGCAAGCAGAGGATCACAGACGAGGGCAAGTGGAGAGCAAGAGTGGTATGGGGAGGGGCGGGTGCCTATTTTATTATATGTTTAAGAATGGAAGAGGGAGAAATTATCAAGGGAAAGATGTGGAGAGGAAAGAGCATATACGGATGGCAGCAGAGGCAGTCAAACACAAAAGACACAAAGCCCAGCAGGAGAAGTGCTGATGCATATGTAGTGGGGAGCAGAAAAGAGAGACATAGACAGATGGCAGGTAGTTGGTGATGGGGAGGATTGGTTTACTAACAAGGTTGGGAAGTGACTCACCAGAATAAGGAGCAGCATGATGGGGGATGACATGTCCAACACAAGTCCGTCACCTCCAGACTGCCATCATGGCCGTGTCCAAACACTGTTGTCCCACTGGATAGGCCCATGCACTGGGCAACTCTACCAGTTGTAAAAGGACAAATTCCAGACTGGCAATGCGGGTATCCAGCCACTATTACACAAAGGCCATCAGCGGGCCTTTCACTTCCTGCTGGGTGACATAGCCATATCCACTGGTAGTGCCCCTGGATAAGAAACCTGCACCTCCCACCAAAGACAGACCATGAGAGGACCTCAGGGAACCCTCCAGGTTACTTGTTACTCTATGAGAGGGAAGCCTGGAGACAGCTGGGAACCCAGAAGGCAATGGTGAAGCAGATGGATGGTGTAGTGGCTGATGTGCTGCACTGCATTCACTCCCATGGAAGACACAGCATAAAATACAAGTGCAAATGGAGTGAAACAAAATGATACAGGGCAAACAAAAGAGGACAGTGACAAAGAGAGAGAGAGAGAGACACACACACATGCACGCACACACACACAAAACCAAAAGCAGTTATCAGTAATATGTGCTTAACTGGTTGGCAGTACTGTCCCTGGAAGAATAAAATGTTATTAACAATGCAGTCACAAACAAAATACTATATAAAGGCCAGAAAAACAAGTAACACAGGAGTATGTGTGCCACAAGATTCAGGAGTATATGATACCTAACCAGCCCCACCACCCCCTGTGATCTGTGGCTCATGAATTGTGCACAAGTCACACAATGTGCCCACAGGAGTCTGAGAAGCTGGACTGAACAATTTCAGGATCCAGAAGTGTCCAGCCCAAATAAAGTTATAGGCAGGTCGGAGACATGACATGCTCCACAGTGCCTCGCATGCCAACATGCTGACCATACCATGGAGAGACAGGCACATATGTCCAAACATAATGCACAGGGGCCACAGCCACCCAGTGGCATTAATGTACCATCACATAAGAAAGGCACCATTAATCATCAACCAGCAGCCTATCAGATGCTTACTGATAGGATATCATTTATATCTAGCAATAGTGGGGAAATTAGAATGGGCAGCAAAAGTGTAAGGCATGGCAGACTGAACAGAGCATCATGTATGAATGGCACAAGAAAAACTATTGAACATGGCACTGTACGAAAGAAGGAAATCAAGTAGACTATGACACCTGAGATGGTGCTAGAACATCCGCTGCCAGCTTAGTCACCATCACCATACCACTGGTTGGAATCCCTGGTGGTAGTATAGATGGTAGAACAGATCAGCCTGCATTGACAAAGTTTGTGAGACATAATGCAAATCAATGTTATATGCAATGGTTAAACTAATTAACAGCAAAACAAAAAGCAACAGTGAGGTAGGTCTTTAATAACTATCCTGCTATAACATCAGTGAAGAATTTGTACCTCTCTGCATGCACAGTCCTGCTTGGCACATCTGTCAGATACTGAAAAAAGAAAACAAAAAGAAAGATGTGCACGACCCACAAATCCTGCTTGCGGCTTAATACTTATGTCTATGTATGTACAGGTAACCACTTGGCAGTAATACTATTACTACTGAACTCTGGTTCACTGTCCCTAACCTCCACTTCCCATTGGCTAATAAGGTGGTGGTGGCACCCGTATAGATCACTGCATCAATGCCAATACTGTTTGTCAGGGTGGGTGTTGCTTGTGATATCACACTCCCCTGGCAAGGTAATGCCAAGCATCACCTTTGTTAAGGGGACCCTCTTAGGCATCCTCCGCCCAGCAAAAGCTCCCAAAGGTCTCTGTGCAGGAGGTACAGAAAGATTTTGTTTCCTTCCTTTTTGTACCGCAAAGGTGCCCTTCCAAACTTAGCATCCTCAGAAGTCATGGGCACTTCATAGATTGCAGTCTGGAAGAAAATGGTAGCTGCTTGACATCAATGCATATTGCATGGATCATGTGGCATGCTTTGATGTGCAACAGAACTGCAGTAGAGCTCAGTGCCACCACTTAGTTAAATTTTGCCAAGCAGTGTGCAGAGGTGGTGTGAGGAGAGGAGAAAACACACTGGCCTAAAGGTATGAGCTGTGTACAACACACATTTTTGTCCATGGTTGTGACACAGTGCCCTAGGGGATGCAGAGTTGATTAGGAACCCTGTGGTTCCACAGAGGTTATAGACCTGTACGTGCATAAGCAATGCTCTTCAGATTTATCTATGCTTATGTACAACCAGGTACAAGACCCATTGCACAGTCCAGGGTTAGTGCACAGTGAGATAAATATGTGATTCAGAGATTTTACCCTAAATTTCCTCATTATCATAACTGCCATGCTACGAGTCTCAAAATTGCAAGATAAAAACAACTGCAACCACTTATTGCTCATCACACTACAGCATTTTTCTGAAATAGTGAGTGGAACTACTAGTGGATATTGCTATACATCTACATTGGAAGCTTCCACAACTGCTTTGGTAAGGATCACAGTGGCAAATGGGGAAAATGACTGGATAACAGTAGACCTTGCTTTATATCTATGAGCTGACAGTGTGATGGAGAGCACAGGAAGGTTTGTGATGATAATCACAGTGATCTACAGATTATAGGAGGGTGTAAAGTGCGACAGGGTTAAGGGGATACAGGCCATAGGCAGGTGTGAGTTTGACTGGATAAATGTATGATTTTTTTTTTTTTTTTTTTGTGGAGAGTGCTCCAGAGCTATATGCTGACAAATGTGTTAGGAGCACAGGCAAGGTTACAATGATGGATGATGGAGAACAAGGCTCAGATGTAGGAAACAATAAGTCCACCATGGTATTGGCTGTGGGTCTGTGTGAGATGCATTGTGAGAACTGATATGCAGTTTAGACAAAGAGGAATGTCTGCCTGTGTGGATCAGATATGGAATGTATTGGAGAAGGTGGAGAGTACACTGCACACATGTTAACAGGTACGAGACAAGGGTGTATATGTGGAGCACATGATGGCCATGCTGTTTTGGGCAGAGGTACACAGTTGCATGTCATAACACAGTCTATTTTGCTGCTGCCATACTGGAATGCAATAGAAACTAGTACTGTGATATTGGTATGACACCTTAGAGTGGTGCAGTTGCCACATGGGTGCATGAATGCTATAGCTACCAGATGTAATTTCACATATTGTGTGTCCATGCACAAAGTGACCATAACTGTATAGCCACATTTATTTATTTTTATTTTATTTATTTACATTTGTTTACTGGGAAATTCTGACTAGACACAGGTCCTTTTTCAGTGGAGGCCCAGAGATAAAAGCTCCACAGAAAGACATGGTAGATGGTAAACAATAACAATTGAGGTATGTATACAGTTGAGGTGATCATGACATGGAGAAATACAGGAGCAAATTAGGTACAATTGAATAGTAAGCTCTAATTGCAACATTGAGAAAGAAGTAAAACACAGTGCTACAAATTATCTAAAGAGTAACTAGATAACAATAACAGAATAAATGAAAAACTAAATCCTGGAAGGATTAACAAGCTGTGAGTAATCTTCAGTTCAGTTTTATAATGATAGAGGGGATACTCTGTCTAAATCTGGGAAAGGGGGGTTTATTAGATGGGGTTTGGACAAGGAAAAGTACAGGTTGAACATGGTGCCCAAGGAAAGGAAACATGTAGAGACGTTCTCCCACACTGAGACAGAAGTATTACTGCAGGCCTTTTGGGAGCACAGTGAGTGGATACTGGAAAAGGATAAGGGCAACCAGGCTTTCTGTGAACCTTGAGCTGATGGTGGACATGAAAGCTGTCAGTGGCCACAACAAAGCTGTCCACGAGGTCCATTGCAGGGTCACCAACATCATCCTGCACGCCTTCCAGAAAGCCAACACCATTGCACTGGAGAGGATGGCCATGGGTGGGGGCCTGCTATGGAGGAGCTTCTGTTGTCCTTGCCTGGGGAGATGGAAGGGACCTTGGTACCTGACAGAGGCCTGGATTATGGAACTAAACTAGATACACCATTCCACATTTCTGTTGGTATTATCTTTTATCAGTAGCACAGTTTAGGAATATGCCCATGTCATATATCCTCTACAGGCAAAGATGGGGTGCAAAGCATGAGGGCATCAACACTACGTATGTTTGTTTACATTCTTTGCATAGCTTTTTTCAGCATATTTGTGCTATTCAGGGTGGTGTGATTTTCACATATTAGTAATGTTGCACATTGATGTTTATCTTTCTCCTTTATCTTGTCCTTCTCCATGGCATGCCTGATACTGTTGCTGCATTGAACATTGTCCATGATGGCAACTCCTAGGTAACACTGTTTTAGGGTACATTTTCTGTGTTAGGAATGGTGATTGTGGGGGGGCACACTACAATCCATATCCAGTGACACAGTTCTGTTGCCTGTAGAATCTGCCTCCACCTCTTCAGAGCTCATGGAAGGACAGGTCATAACCAGCAGCCCTACCCAGAAAGCACCCTCATCCCTTGTCTGAGTACCTACTATGAGTGTTGGCACCTCCAAAGAACATAAGTGTAGGGGTTGGAGCAGTGGGCCAGTGGCTGTCATCACCATGCCTGCCTGTCTTTGCCTGCCACAGGTAAAACAAGGAGCATTATGCAGCAGATATACAAGACAATAATCCATGAATGGGGAGATGCCATGATTGAGATGATTGGTGCAATGTGCAGTTTGTATGACAATGTACTTGAGGGCAATTAGCATATGTTCCAGCTCATTGGTGTGTTGGTCACTTGGGTACCATCACTGCCACCCTGGGTCATTCTGCCTCCACATTTTGGGGCACAAGCAATTCCTGTAGCTACCACTCATTTCCCTTCATTGTGAATACACCACAGAAAGCATACACGTCATGTTCTCATACTGCTAGTTCCCCATATCATCTACCAGTGGTGTGCCTGGTAAAATTCAACATGGCTGCCTACACAGATGTGTACATGGCAGTTAAGCACATGACATGGCCAGGTGGTCACAGTGTTATAGTTCACTGTCATCCTTGCTGACAAGTGTTGGTGCCACTGCCATTTCTTGAAGGGGTTGCGTTCAAGGCTGAGGATATCCAAGGTCTGCATCCTTCTTCCCAAGGTCCCCCAACACTTGTTACACACACACACACACACACACACACACACACACACACACACACACACACACACACACACACACACGCGCACGCACAAGCACTCAGAGTGGAGCCACATCTGCAGGAGCTTTGTACCTTGGCACACATTCTGCACACATACCTAGTACTGCTGTACACTTACCCTGTCAAGAAGCACTACCCCCTTCCTACACAGTATATATATTTTTTGCAATCCTCTAACCACATAACATACTCCCTTCTACATCCTGTGTTAACCCCCTATCACTGTGCCCATTGCTAACTCTCATCATTGAGCATCTACCCCTATGTGCATATGATGAGTACAGTGATCTGTCCTTATGGCTTTGTTGTATGGATTGATGACTAGTCAATGTGTTGAAGAATATAGTCCAGGAATATTGAATATATAATTTGTAATCTTTGTTGTGTCTAATATGGCCTATAGTTGTGAACCAGTGACTGCCTATATTTTAGGTCCACTGTATACTGTACCTGTTTCTGCCTCATTTGGTCTTCCACTGCAGCTGGTTGCTCTATCAGCTCCACAACTGGTATCTCCTCTATTCTTGACTTCAGTCTGTCTGCTCCTTTAACAACAATCCCCTGCTGTACCTGTCCATATACAATCAAGTTGTGCAGAATTGCATAGGCAACAAACTTCTTGCTGCAGATCCCTGGTGCATACTGTAGTACACCGTCAGACATATCTAGGCAGCATTAGTCTAAATACATGCTGAATCATGTTTTAATTCTGTGTGTTGCAATGTTATACTGCATCTTAGCTGTGCTGTGAGGGTTGTACATCGGTGGCATCATGAGTCATGGCTCCAGGGCATATCTGGCATCACCAATAAAATGTCCCTGATGGAATTTACACCACAGAAATCATTAATATAGGCTGGATGTGTGCCAGATATGGGAATCATAGATGCTAACTGGAAGACACACAAACACATTGTATGTGATACCCTGTGTGTTGCAGCTCAACTAGTAGTTTATAGATGCTCTTACAGCTGATGTACCATTGACAATCTGAGCTAGGTTAGGCCTTGATAGTGATGTGGGTGCAGTCAGCAGCCCCTAGAATCTAAGGGAAAATGGTTGTTCTGTAGAAGACTTGCTTTTTATTGTTTCAGTCCTCTGTGGTCCTTGGGGACTACATATTCTCCTCCACATGCTGCAATGTAGTCACATCAAGGAAATGGTGTAGTATTCATGAGACAGGTGCATGTTGTACAAATGCTGTGCCCCTACTGATCACTGGAAAGTCGCTATAGCAAGAATAGTCACAGCAATACACATTATGGCATCACAGGGATGAATATTAAATGCATCCTACAAGACTCCATTTGATGATGGCATATGTCTGCTAGGTGCAGTATAATGTTTCTGTCCAACTGCGAGTTGATGGCTATGTCCTGCCCCTGTCATGGTGATGCTGTGTTAGGCATGGTCAGATCCATCTATAATGTGAATGGTGACAGGGTACTCCATTGCAGATACTGGCTGTGAAAGTGACCTTTAACATGTACTGTTTGACTATGACAGCTGCTACACTTAGCTTTGTGGGTGAGTGGGGAGGGGGTCTGTCTCTCTGTTCATTGAGAAATCAGTCTGTAAACTTGCTGGGGGCGTCTACTGATTCCACAATATTTATATGTTTCTCAGTCAATCTGCTGTATAGTTTACCTTGATTTGCATTCATAGTGGGACTCATAACTATAGTGTATTTTATTTCCATGTCATCAAACATTCATTAGCATATGATGCCAACCACTCAATTTCTTGATGATGCCACTTGTATCTCTGAATCAGCTACATCCTGCGCAGCATCAGTCTTCATGCAATTATGACTGATACATTGCAGTATATGTTTCTGAATCCCTAGGATAATTCCAAAACCAGTAATGCAAATATAAATATACAGATCACAGGAACTATAGAAAAATATAGAAACTATAAAACTGTACAAAAGAAAAAGCTCACAATGAATTATGTCAAACATGTTTTTGTAGTCCTCCTGTGCCCCAACATCCACTAAGTTATTCTAACACACTGAGATTGTGCAACCTCAAATAAAATGAAATAATCCATTTTAATCCATGTTAAGTACTGTCCTTTATTCTGTGAAGCTGTGCAGCCTATGGGTCTACACAAATAAGCATAAACATTGTTTAGTATTAGTAGAACAACACTGTTTAAATACATACTGCATTTATAATATGTTGGTGATTCTAATACATTTTGAACCTCATGTGATGTACAGAAGAATATATTCCTTTAGCACCACAGTAAATAATAGTTGGGGCATGTGTACCTGTACAAATTATATGCTCATCATCAGAATCACACAGATGAGATACTTTAAATAATTAATTTTTGATTAAACATATTTGCTAAATTACAGTTCATTGAACAAGATGGGTTGACCCCATCTTAATGCTTTAATACATGTATACAACAGTTTATTATAGAAGCTCTTCTTTCAAAAGTAAGTTCCAGTACAGCGCTCATAGACAGAGAGTTTGAAGTCATTCCTGTACTATTAGTTATCAGTCAAGATAAGCACTTAAGTTTCATAGTTAAGTACCAGGCTAGCTTCCTTGTGGGCCGTGTTAATCCTAGTCAATTTTCCTTTTTGTTCTCAAAGTAACTTATCTCACTTGTTTGGTTAAATGCCAGAAATGATCTAGAATCCATTATAGATAAAGGTCTAATAAATGTAATAAATTAAACCTGTATGTTGTAAACTATTACCAGTAAATATACTTTAAAAGGTGACAATGTCACGGTGGCTTGTTGCTACTAAATACATCCCAGAAATTAACTAATAGACTTAAGCTATCTGACACCAATTTCTTAAAAAAAAAAAAAAAAAAAAATCTGGCCTTGATGTTTTATCTGTTGAATTTCATCATATCTTTCCAGTCTTGGTAGCTTCAGCATTTCTGGAACTAATACACATTTTCACAGTTTCAATTTGATCACCAAACATTCCACAGTGAAATCTAAAATTAAATTAGTAAAAATATAAGGACGAATATGGCTGAATTCAGCCCCATAGCCATACTGAACAGTGGTTACAGAATTGTGTCTAGAAAGTGTGCATCTCATAGTAAAATGTATGCATCATTTTTCTAGAATCCTAATATATGGCAAAATAAAGACTTTTGATTTGATAACAGAACTTTTTATTCTAAGTATTATATTGCTATAAAATCCTGATCCTTATATTCATATTATCTTGAATCTGTACTTTAGCAGCAGTAATGTTAAGCAAAAGGTTACTTCTGCATCCCAGATAACTACTGGGTTAAGACAAGGATGCCATGTTGTTTCAATTTGTTATAATTCTTAATTCAGTTGTTAACACTTGGAACAAAGATTCAATATTTTTTCATGCATTCAGTTAATTCAGTATAATCATATGTATTGCTAATTTTATGTTTGTTTTTATGTTGATCATTGTGAAATGAAGAGGAGTTCAACGTGATCTGAACATTTTTACAATTTAAAATGTCATGTGATTAAGATTAATAAAGTGAAATTATCACATATATATTTTTAGATCAACTCGTATAGAACCAGATGAAATTCCACCTCTTATTCAATATAAATATTTAGATATTTGATCCTTTCCTTCTACTTCTTATTTCATTTATTAGTTTGTTTGCTTGCTTGTTTAACTGGGTAAGCCAACTCTACACAAATATCCTTTCTCATAGGCAACCCAGCATCACTGTCTGGTTAACTGATTTGCTCAAAGACACACAGTAGGCAAGGGGAGGTAGAATGAATCCAACTCAAAATTATATGTCATAACAAAAATATTGATTCATCTTTGTCAGACATATTTTTCTTTGTGTTTGTGCTCTAATAAAATGTTTGTCCAACATCTTATTAGTTTTTTGCTGTTACACAGCTTACATCATCTTCTACATACTTATACAAACATTTAAAAAACTACATTATTCATCTGGCAACGCAGTTCACCCATATAACATAGGATGTGTTTTCATCTCATCCATGATAAGGAACTCTCAGTTCTAAATTCCAAGTATTCAGGCTTTCACTCAATTACTTTGCTTACAGTATGGCACAATAATCATACATCATACTGTTAAAGCTGTTATGATCACTAATGCAACAATGCCAGATAAATCCATCAATTTTCCCATTTTTGCACATGTGGTTGAGGTGTCACCTCAACAGTGTATATCAAAAAGTAATCCAGCACAAGGAAAGGTAAGTAAGTTATAGGCTTTATTGTGGCAAACTCCAATAAATAGCAAACCGGTTTTGGCTAAAAGTTCAAGCCTTCCTCAGTGCAACAAAATATTCCATTAGAGCTAATGTCTGCTTATATATCTGTGCGTATTTAAAAAGATACACCTGAAATAAAAATATACACAGTCATTAGACAGAATCACCAAAACCAAAATTAACTTAATTCATTAAGGCCAGGTCTAAACAGAGCCCCCAGCCTAATAATCCAGGATGATTCCTTATTATTTTAATATTTCATGCCATCTAGCTTTGGAAGTTCTGTGCATCTGAATTTTGTCAGTAATAGTAAAATTGAATTTCACAGTTTGGTGTATGGTAGTGTGTTTGCAAAGAGCGTTGGAAGTCCTTTTGTTTCTAATCTCACTTAAGTGCTCGCTTATACGATGTCTGAATGGACGTGACATTTGTCCAACATAAAAAGATGAACACGTACAAGTAGCTAAATAAATTAACCAGTCACTGCTGCAATTACCAACAATCCTAATCTGATAAACTTTTTAAGTGTTGCAACTAGTAAATTTCTTGGTTTTAAAAATATGTAAACATGCATTGCAGTGACCGCAAGGGCCACAACCCATTAGTGTGTCACCAAATAGTGTTTTCTGTATTGTTGCAGGTGGATTGCAACATTTATAATGGGTGAAGTATGAATTAATAGTTCTACCTCTGCGATACGAAAATGAGCATCTGTCTGGAAGTATCCCATTAAGTTGTTCATGTGCAAGTAGAATATCCCAGTGGTTATTGATAATATTTCTAAACCTTGGAGTATTGCTACCAAATGTTGTAACTAGTCTTAGTGGTTGTGGTTCTTGTATGTTGTCATGAATAGTTCTATTTTTGTATTCCAAACGTTGGGGTCTATCCATTCTGTTTACATGGGTTATAGTTTGGGAAATCTGATGTTGTTGATATCCCCTGGTTATCAACCTGTTTGTTAAATCTTGTTGGCATTCCTGATGACTCAGTTCCGAGAAGCAAATACGTTTGACACGTAAGTATTGAGACTTGGGGATGTTGTTGATGATGTGACGGGGATGATGACTAGAAGCATGAAGTAAGGTATTATATTTGGGAAATTTTCTATGTACCCGAGTATCCAAAATGTGATCTTCCTTTCGAGTAACAATTACATCCAAAAATATAATTTGTTGATATTCAATGTTTAGAGTAAACTGAATATCCCATTTATCATTAAGATAACTGACAAATTCATGTACATATTGTACATCACCCCGCCACACCATCCAACAATCATCCAAATAACGTCTCCAAATATCCAACTCACCCAAGAAAAAGTTGTTGGTAGTATCATAAATCAGTTGCTCTTCAAAGAATCCCATAAAGAGGTCAGCATAGATGGGAGCAAAAGATGCTCCCACGGCTGTACCTCTGACCTGCCAATAAGACTTCCCATAAAAATAAAAAATATTTTTGGTTAGAACATGTTCTGTTAGAGTTAATAGAAAATTATTGAAACCAGGAGTATATAATTTGGATTTGTTTAGCCAATACTGAATGGCCTGTAGTCCAGCCTCATGTGGTATGCTTGTGTAAAGGGAGGTGACATCCAGTGTGCAGAGATACCAATTGGATTCCAATTGTGTATCCTGAATGATATTCAAGAATTCGGTAGTATCTTTTAATCTGGACCTAACCATGGATAATAGAGGTTGTAAGTATTGAGTTAAAAAGGCAGATAAAGGTTCAGTTAGAGAGCCCTTCCCTGATACAATTGGTCTACCTGGTGGACACGTGGGATTTTTATGTATCTTGGGAAGTAAATATAGATATTGAGGAATAGGATCTGAAACCTTCAGTTGATTGCAAGTTTTTTGATTAATAATGCCTTCCTCCATGGCTAGGTCTAGAAAGGAATCAATGTGATTTTTGAAATTTGCAGTAGGATCAACAACCATATGTATATAGAAGCGGGCATCAGACAATTGTTTGTCTGCCTCAGCATAATACATTTCCCAATCCACCCTCTTTGCCTGCTGGTAAAATGACTATATTATGATTAGAACTGAGTTCAAGTAAGGCTTGATGTTCCTGTTTAGTCAAATTATGTCTAGTTGACTGGTATTCATGAGAAAAATGTAACTTCTTAAGAACACATTCTTTGAAAATAGACACATTTTTATCCATAGGGAGTTGGAACTCGGATCTTCCAAACTGAAGCCCAGTAGATCTTTGAATGTTTGCAGTATCTGAAAAAAATATTCTAAGATTAAGTAATCTACAAAAGTCATTCAGTTCATTGACTAAAACATGTTCAGGTACAGCAAAAGTAGGTACAAAATTGAGACCCTTATTCAATACTTTATTGTGAATATTTGACAATTCGTATGAGGAAATATTGTGTACATTATCTGCTGAGCTACAATTTTCTGTAGCAATTGTTTAATATTCACTGTGTTTCTTTCTATGTTTTCTCCCCCCTCTACATTTTTTGTACCTAAAGGGTCTAAAGATGGTTTGCGTTTGGCAGCTGGAGATTCTTGGTTAGGAGGGCAATCAAAATCAGTGGCAGAAGAGGAATCATCCTCAGAAGTACCACTTTGTGATTGAGCTGTTTTCCTGAGTATAGAGCATGATCTCTTCCTTCTACTGATGGATTTGTAACTAGCGTCGGAGAACCGAACACTTTTTTGAATAACAAAAGGTTTTAACTTTTTCATAATCAGCAATATCTCTCTGAAATTTTTGAGTTTTCTTTTAATAAGTTGTTCCTCCAGTGCGGCTAGATCCTTAGCTAAAGCGGTCAAATGGTTATTAAAAAAACTTTGAGACTCATAAGTCTTAGCTTCTTGACAATTTGCTTTAACTTCTTCAATTTGTGTGTCTATCATTCTTTCATAATATGCAATCAATGGGTCCACAAACAACATAGATGCTTGATGTTGTGTGTGGGCCCAATCTATTGACAATTGGTCATCAATTATACCCACTAACGGTTGAATTCTAATTCTTAAACCTCGTGGTGTGATGTTTTTGAGTTTGTAAGCTTTAAACAATTTTAGGTGCCAGATATTGGCTCTTAGTGTCCTCATGTTCTTGGTCAATTTTTGAAATAAAACACCACAAAGATGTTTAGGGTCCACCATATCAGTAGCAAGACCAGTAGAATTGGAGGGCTGTAGGCCAAAATCATCCAAATTGTCTTTGTCAGTAAAAAGGCCCTGCAAAATCACAGTGAGATCCAGGATACCAAGTGATGCAACAAAGTACAATACTATATTTAAGCCAACTGTGTGTGTGTGTATATATATATATATATATATATATATATATATATATATATATATATATATATATATATATATATGTGACAAAGATTTTTTAATATATAAAAAAGGAAATACCACTCTTTTACTGAATATATATACAGACACACAATATATTGGCTCGAATATTTAGTAAAAGTCTCAAACTAAAGCTCAACACACTGAGATAAATGTATTTCTTCAAAATAATATCTATTGAGCTGACCAATTGCTGCTCATATCAACCCTAAAAAGAAAAGAACATGCCCTAAGGCCGAATTGTAAAGTCCAAAGAAGGACTTAAAGTTTTTCACAAATCTTGGAAATTAGGGTCAACCTTCGTCTCAACCACATATAACATGTCCATGAACCATGGAAAATGCTCAATATTGAGCTGATCAAATATTGCTCACATCAACCCTAAAAAAGGAGAAACATACCCTAAAGCCAAATTGTAAAGTCCAAGGAAGAGGAAAAAATCTGCGAAATTGTGGTCGACCTTCGTCTCAGCCACATATCACATATCCATGAACCCTAAAGAATGCTCAAAAGACTAGTATTCATAAAGAGAAAGAGCACACCTTAATGTACTAAATATCAAATCCAAATAAAGGGCTATGAGTTGTTTTAAAAGATCATAGTTGTAGCTGACCTTCGTCCTCAACACCTCAACAGTGACAATCATCTAGAGCCAGTAATGTTTGATACAATATTGAGATGCCTTTCATATTAGTACCATGTAAAAATTGATTTAACTGATTTATATTTATATGCTGTAATGTAAACTAAATATAGCTTGAGGTAATAAACTATCTAGTTATTGTGGAATAAATGAGACATATGGCTGGGTGGACCACATGTACTATACAAGATCCAGAGCAGTCCCACAAGCCATTTGCATCTGACCTGTCTGTGATGGGACACACTTACCTGATTCCCATCTGTTCATTTGTTTAAACCTGAGGGGTTCACTTGTATGGTTCCTGTGTGGCCCTTTGTGTCACTGCCACCATTTGTGTATAAAACATCATGGTTAAGAACACAGCTCCATGTACTTACTGTCAGTATGTGTAGTTTTGCCATCACTGTACATGCTGATATTTCAACCAGTGATAACACATTATTTAAATGTTCTGCACTTCTGCTATTGCGGTAGTAATATTTTTACTATATTTTGTACTAGGATGTTCAGAAGTGCAATAATTACATTATGGATCCACAAATGTATATTTTTGCCATGGTACTAAGTCATAAATTAGGTTAGGAAACAGAAAATGTATTATCAATTGTTACACACTTTTAGAAGAAGAAAATCCATGAAATACAATATTGTAGTTGCCAATTATTTCTCCCACAGAGACTTTCTCAATAGATTTCTATTTTCCCTTCCTTGTCCTGCTATCTGTAATCATTTACTATCAGACTTAGCAACTGTTAGTTTTTTTTTATCTCTGATCCATTAATTATGCCCTCATAAGATAGATAATTTTAATATAATGTAGAATTTAAAGCCTCAGAAAATTCTGTTGAAACCCAGAAAAAGATTACTTACCATGAGAGCAAAAACACTAATGCCAAATTCATTAATTCCTAGACTGTGTACATAAAGTGTATTCAAGAACATCCCTGACACATTTTTTGTGTTTTCTAGTCACTCAGAAAGTTTACACTAAATGTACATGTAGTTTACACTTTGTGGCAACCTTTATGAATTCTTCTCGTAAGAAAATCAGTAGGAAAACTAATGCTAGGAGGAAGAAGGTGTGAATTCTGCTTGTGTTGTCTGTTCAGTCAGAATGGTGTACACAGTGTAGGTGTTAATGAATGTTTTTACAATAACTTACTTTCCCTCCTGGGACTAGCAGAACATATGTGTGTGTGTGTGTGTGTGTGTGTGTGTGTGTGTGTGTGTGTGTGTGTGTGTGTGTGTGTGTGTGTGTGTGTAATGCATCATCTGTAATTTAAAACACACTATAAGACTCATTTTGATGTATTTTTCACAACTTTCTTTTTCTCTTCTTTCTCAGTGACATTGTATCTCTGTTACTCTTATCCTTTGTTATTTCAAATACATTTATATAAATGTTATCACCTTATCATTTATATCTATATGTTTGTAACTTAAAAGGATTAATAAAATATAAAAACAAACTTTCCAGGACATTGCATACTGATTATCTCAAACAGCAGAGGAAGGCCTTCCAGCTTTGAATGACGTTTTTGGGTTTTGCATCCGCAGCTGATTATGTAGGATGGCACAGTGATTTAGCAGTTTGCATTGCCACCATATAGCACTTAATGGCAAGGATGCCTTCTGTGTGTAGTCTACATGTCCTGCCTGTATTCATATAAGTTTTTCTGGTGTTTTGTTTTATTTCTACATCCCTAAGAAATGCTGGTGATGAATTTGAAATTGCAGCCCTCCATATTCAACAGATGTGTTTCCAGTGTGTGTGTGTGTGTGTGTGTGTGTGTGTGTGTGTGTGTGTGTGTGTGTGTGTGTGTGTGTGTGTGTGTGTGTGTGTGTGTGTGTGTGTGTGTGTGTGTGTGTGTGTGTGTGTGTGTGTACCTATGTATGCATGCCTGAATATGTGCCTGTGTGTGGGAGGGTGAATGGGCAGGAGCCTGTGCCAAAACCATGTATATGCCACTGTAAACTAGAGCAGGAAAGTGCTGATTAGCACTGACAATAGTTAAGGGCAATTACGAGACATGCAAATTAGCTGATATGAGGTCCTCACTGCATATCTCTGAACTGCAAATCTCCACATTTGGTAAATAGCTCGCTTTTGCTGCTGCTTTTACTACCAGCACTGGGGTTCTTTCTCAATCCCCAGGAATGTCTATATGAAAAAAAGTCCAAATGAAGGGTATACAACAGGGACATAAAAAATAAGAAATGAAAAGTAGTCTGTGGAGAATCATACCAGATGCCTCAAAAGTAGTTAAACCGTGAGTTGTCATAAGGTATTTTAGAATAAAGGAATGAGTGTACTACAAGTAAAAAAAAAATAGCATTTAACCTGTTCTGCAGTTTTTTAGACCTCTAACATATACTTTGTCAGAAACACTAATATATAAATACTCACAGAGAGAATGAAGGCAATTTGGAAGAGGTTAAAAATATTGTTAATGCATCAATACTTAAATGCTGAAAAAGTAAAATAACATAATTTGTACATATTAACTGTAGTAACTGAGTCTAGTAAGAGATCATGTTTCAAAATAAAAGGAAGGCATAGTTTTTCCTCATGTATTCCTCTTTTAATTAAATTAAAGGTCAGTGCTTTGGTTTCTGTTTTGCAGAGGCATGGTTCTCTGAATGACATGCTTTCTTCTTCTGATACATAAAAGGCTGGTTGTTATGAGCAAGATGTTAACCATTAACCCTGACAAAACTTATTGAAACATCTGGAGACTATTAGGGGTAATGTTTGCCGTATTGTTTTTAACTAGATAGTTTATACTTTCCAGATGTTTTTAAAGGTGATCTTAGGAGTGAAGTTGAAGGGGTCATCAAATTTGCCTGGAAACATCAAACAAGAACTAGTATGCCATTTCCATTAGCATTCCATTAATTATACTTTATGATGAAAGGCTCAAAACTGTACAGAAGATGCTTACACCTTTGTTCTTTACACATGTCCCGATTATTTTCAATACCTATTCCCTGATATATTGCCTGTTACCAGGTCATGCTTTTTGAACATGAACATTACTGTTAAATTATTTATACTGCACTGTCTGTGTACATTTTAGTTTTTAGTTGCTTTTATGATATGGTAATTGAATTCATTCTGTCTTAGCTCTATGCTTTTATTTAAAAATGATTCATCCCATTTTTTATTTCCATATTTTAATTTTGTTTACTTATATTCAGAATGATGAGTATCCAGTCAACTCAAACAATATGGCCAGCAAGGCATCCATTATCAAGTTTTGTATATCAGGACCATTCACATGTTCTTACACCTGCCAAAATACAATGGCTCCTCCATTAGTCTGTACCATCTTAAAGATGGGCTGCCTGTAAAGGGCTCAGCAACTTGTCAATTGCATGTCAGTCTTATTAAGTCATACCTTCTGGTCTGCCATTCACAGTGGAATTTGGTTGTCTCCTGTCTGATAAACTGTAGAGAAATTAAATGAAGAGCAGTTGAAATGAAAAAAAAAAAAAACACAACACACCCAGAATAGTCACGATCATTTGTTTTCATTTTTCATGCAAAATGAAGTAAATACTTAATTTTGACTGGCTGAGTACCTTAAAACATAGAATCTCTCAGTCTGAGATAAAACACTTATTTAACAGAGTTTGCATGTTTTTTTTTTAATTTATTACTTGTATTGCTGCCAGTTTTCTTTATTTGATGATCAGTGTTTAGTGTTAGGGATTTGCTTTGATATTACTTATTTAAAAGACACACTAACAATTATAGCAGGATTGGCGTTATGAATGCAAACCTGAGTGTACTTAACTTCATGAAAATTCAGTTTACAAAAATGGAACTTCATCATTTTAAGAAAGTGACCTTGCTCACAATCTTACAGACTATGTCTTATCCCATGTAATATTGTTTATGCTTGGGCTTAAGTTTGCTGATTGCTGGCATATGTTCCTTTGTTCCACAGCTAAGATGTTAATTATACCATGATCCCCCCAAAACGTGCACGCTGATTGGCCAGCGTGCCCGTTGTAAATCGAGTTATACTAATGGAAAAAGGTCCGGTCCCCCGGACTTTTTTCCATTAGTATAACTCTACTGTCTCGCTATGTTAAATGGGTTTAACATAGCGAGACAGCTTTAAAATAAGCAACGGAGATCTCCGTTGCTTATTTTAAACTGTCTCGCATGTTAAACCCATTTAACATAGCGAGACAGTGTTAAAACAGGGAAAGCAAGATCTCCGTTGCTTTTTATCTCGCTATGTTAAATGAGTTTAACATAGCGAGACAGTATAAAATAAGCAACGGAGATGTCCGTTGCTTATTTTAAACTGTCTCGCTATGTTAAACTCATTTAACATAGCAAGACACTAAAAAAGCAACGGAGATCTTGCTTTCTCCGCTTTTACAGCTCTGATGTACTGCGCAGGCGCGCAGTACATCAGAACTGCCGCGGATGCCAGGCATCTGCGGAAGGGCAGTAAACAGGCATTATACTATGCCATTATTTAAGAAAAGGAATAGTTTCTTTTCTTAAATAATGTCATGGTATAATAGCAATAACCCACTTCTGGGTGTGGGTAATGCTAAATTTACCCACGGTTGGCTTTGTTTGGTCCCTCGGGCTTCGCCCTCGGGACCAAACCACGCCAACCGTGGGTAAATTTAGCATTACCCACACCCAGGCGTGGGTTATTGCTATAGTATCATATGTTGTTGCAGACCATTAGCTCATCTTCAAACCTCTCTGCAAGAGAAGCTACAAACTAGACTCACAGAGAATCAACAAATTTCTTGTGATATTCTTGTAAGGCAAGCATTTTTGGTATATTTAACAATATAGAGGTGGAAGATCATAGCATGTTTCATAAACATTGTATTCCTTTCAAGTAAACTTTACATCACACTGAAATTGGTTGGTTTGTCATTTATATCTTGGAAGGAGGTAGATGTGAGCAGGATGTCAAACAGAATTGCTCAATACAATGGTCATCTGTGAGCATTTATTCAGAAAAAAATTATTTCTGTTTAATCAGGTCTTCTGTCCAAAGAGTACCCGCAACCACCAATATATTTATTTTCTTCAGGAAGAGGCATTCCCATAAATTATTGCATTTAGCGAGAGGGAAAGTAGAGAAAACTCATTCATTCATTTATTCACTGATGCTTAATTTGTCCATTTCATGGTCTCAAGGGCACCAATGCCTTTTGCAGCACTCTTCGGGTGCATGGCCTAGATGAGATTTTACCTCATATTTTAGGTATCTGTGATAATCAAATCATAACATCAAATCTACTGTTTCAGTGAAATGTGCTATAATCATATCACTATATTGCATCAGTGAGTGCTGATAATATCCCAGGATGTTCCCTGAACAGCATGAAACATAACCTGTCAGGCACAGTAAAATCTCTATTTATTCATAGCCTCCAGAAAGGCTTCCTGCTAAAATGATTGGAGGACTGCAATGGTTATCCAGCTACACAAAGGGGTGGGGAGTGTCTTACGATGACCTTGGGATCTACAGACCCATAAGTCTGATGCAAGGTTATAGAAAGAATTATCATAGATCTGACAAACAATGACATAGGAAACCTACAGACAATGGACCCTACCTAGTTCACTTTTCCAAAGGCAGGTCATGCCTACTTAATCTGGTGGACTTCTTTGAGAAGGTCTGTAAAGCTATGGATAAGGGCATAACAGTGCACACTGCCTATCTCAACCTGTCCAAGGCATTCAACAATTACCTCACTCATAGATAAATTTACAAAATTAGGCATAAACCCATATATCACCCTATGGCTAGGCAGCTAGCTCACTGATGGGACACAAGAAGTTAGGCTAGGGGAATCCACCTTCACAAATAGTCTAGTCACTAATGGAGTCCTACAGGAATCAGTGTTGGAGTCTCTCCTTTTTGGCATTCACTTCTCAGAATTCAAGGGAAACATCAAAGGCCTTTGGTTGACAATGTTTACAGATGGCTGCAAACTAGGCATGGGCACTGAATCCTCTAA
>NC_056748.1:664115258-664215258 GCF_019279795.1 Protopterus annectens
CTAGCAAATCGGAAGTTCCTATAGCATGCCTTCCGAAAAACACCTGTATTTATAAGGCCATTACCTAAATTCTCAATATAAAGGTCTAGGTACTCCATACGAAAGTGCGACCATTTAATAGTGAACTTCAAACACTCAGTGAGTTCATTCATCATTTGATGAAACTCATACAACTGGACTTGACTTCCTCTCCATAGCAAAAACAAATCATCGACAAAACGTCGATAGAAAATAACATGTTGCTGGTACTCATCTTTCTTAAACAGTACAATGTTCTCCCAATGTGCCAAAAACATATTGGCATAGCTATTGGCACATGAAGTGCCCATAGCTATGCCATCTTTCTGAATGTACATCCTACCATTAAATGTAAATAAATTATTCTCTAGGATCACTTCCAGAAAATAACAAATAAAGTCTATCTGCACTAGACCAAAATCACTATTTACTGTGAGATATTCATGTATATACTGCACCCCCATATCATTGGGAATAACAGTGAAAAGGGATTGTACGTCAAGTGTAACAAAGATCAAATTATCTAGATCTTGTATCTGTTTCATGCAGTCATAAAGGTCTACTAGAAACTGTTTAGAGTCCTTAAGTACCAAACTATTCTGATTAATCACTGGTCTTAGATGTTTCTCCACATAAATCGACAGGGGTTCTGTGACCCACCCTCCACCTGCTAGTATCGGCGGATTCCTTCTTTCTTTATGGACTTTTGGCAGTCCTTGTATCAAAGGTATCAGGGGGTAGGCCACATTAAGATACTTATAAGTATCTTCTGTGATCATAACTCCCCTAAAGACATTATTTAACATTTCAGTTATTGATCCAACAACCCTGTGCACATCTGTGACTGTGATTTCCCTGTAATACCTCTCGTCGTTTAACATCTCTTGCATGGACCGATCATAATGAGTACTGTCCATGACTACAATAAGGCCTCCCTTGTCCGCTGGCCTTATAGAAATCAAATCATTCTCCTGTAACTTCCTCAATACTACTGTCTCATTGTGGTTCAAATTACACCTGACTCTTCTATTCCACTGTTTATCTTTTTCATCATAAAATGTATAAATCTCGTCTTCTGTCAATTTCATGTAGGCATCGACTAAGGGATGGTTAATAGGTACATAGTTGATTAATTTTCTAAGTGAAAAGGGTTGCTGCTCACCATTGAAAGGGACTAACTGTCCACCTTGGTCCCCAAATTGTAATCGTAACATCAAATTCCTACAGAATACCTTTAGGTCTAAAATCGTGTCTGACAACTTACTTGTACATGAAGGAATAAAATTCACACCCTTATTTAAAACGCTGTTCTCCTCAGGGGATAACTCATAGGATGAAATATTTAAAATCAGCGATTCCCTACATTCCCCCACATTTTCTTCAATGTCTGATTCGAACTGAACTCCCCTGATAATTTTCGCTTTTGGTGCCCTCGACACATTGACCGTGTTCTCCTCCCTCCCTTGTCTATCCTGACTGGCAGGGGAAACGGGAGATGTCCTGCGACTCCACTGGTCTGTATCAAGGCATTAAGGGGGTTCTCATCTCGTCGACCATTCACTATATTGACCTTAGGTCTAACGGCCCTTTCCTGTGCTGCCACATTACTCGTGGTTTTCTTAATGACAACATTAGGATACAAATTACTATCAGGCTGGTGCTGAGCTCCTGAGTTCTCATTTAAACATTCCCCTTCCACATTTTCAGCCAAGGGTCGTGTCCCAACATCCATCGGCACTGATATACCAGTACCATCAGCAACATGTGAATCAGCTGTAACATTAGCAACAGTGTCTATAACATTATTGTCATTAATCCATTGCTCAGCAATTCTGTGTGGAATAGTATGATTAATAACAGAATTACTATAAGCTCTAACATTTTGTCTACTCGCTTGTTCACTATATTGTCCAGCTCTAGCCCACATAAAGACATGGCCTAATTTAAAGTTATTAACGTCTCTTAAAATTTTAATTCTCTTTTGTTGCATCAACTTCCGCTCAAAAACAGCTACACCATCCAAGAGGCTCTCAAATAATGGGTTCACAGTCTTAGTTGAATAATTATCAAATATAAATTCTTGTTTGTCTCTCACGACTTTCCTCAACCTGTTTTCTTCAGGTTTAAAGAAGTCTATTAGCAAATGCATATATTTCACGCTTACCTCCAAATTGAGCTGCTGCCAGTGAGCTAGCAGCTCAGGAAATTGTGTCCCTTGTGTGGGCATGCTGAAAACGCGCAGCCCATGCGGAACAATATTCTTCTCCAAACAAAGTTCAAAATGTTGCCGCTGCGCTTGTAGCCTCTTAAGCGTCATAAAATCCCGTTCTAGTTCCTCCATATGGCATTGCAATTGCTCAGTCTCTTCCGACGCACATCCAGTCTCGTCATCTGGTGGGCTGGTCTCATATTGTAGAAGGAGGTTCCTATCTCACGTCAAATACTGAGAGAAACTTTCTCGCAAACCGACATTAATCCTTCCTGTTCTGTCAGGATTATAGTCCAGTTCAATTGAACCACTTTGCTGTTCTGCCATGTCCCGGTGGAATATTACAAAGAATAATATATAAATTACAATGAAGCAAAAAATATTCCACTGGATAAACGGTTCGTTGTGATAAAAAATAATAATGAATAATAAACAGAAGCAAGTGCTCACAAAGAAACAACCAGGCAGACTCTTGTATTCCTTGTGCATAAACTTTTTTATGAAAGATAGATAAAATAACAAGTATGGTAAGTGCTTTCGCTATTCAGCTTCATCAGACCATCTAACTATACATAATACAACCACTTTATATAAAGAAATTTAAAACGTTATTCTCCAATCACAGTAGTTTTCCAATTATGTCAAATTAATTCTTAAAAAAGCAGTACTAACACATATAATTCATAGAACTACAATAAGAAATTTATGTAAACCATTGAACAACATTGACTCATCATTTAATAATAAAAAACTAAGAATAAAAAAAATATATATAAAAAACATATACGATATGTATATCTAGATATGTATTTTATTTCTGCAACCTCCGTTTTTTAAGCAAGGGTTTTATGGATGCCCTTTCATTCAACCCTTTCCCCCTATCAGCTCTAAGAATGATGATCTTTACTCTCAAAACTTTCGGTACTTGTTTCTCTTTCAAACTAGTTTCAAAAAATAGATTGTCCCATTGCAATCTTTTGTATTTGGAAAGTTCTTTCTCTAGTTCTTTAAACATCTCCGCATGATTCACTGTAGTGCTCGGTATTATATTCAATGTCACATTTTGTACAAAGGGATTTAATGGTGGTGCCAAACATCCCTTTAATAAATCTTCATTTTCAACTAGAGCATTATTAGTGCTAGATTGTCTGCTTGCCTCTAGAAAATTCGTAGCTGTAATAAACAAACCTTCAGGTGTATCCTTTAACATACACCCTGCTGGCAAAGATGTAAAACTGGTACCAGCAAAATTGCGGTTATCCATTGCTCCAAGCTGCAACTTGTAAAAACTCTAAAAAAGCAGCAAATATTCCAACTCCACAAGAACAAAACAAAGTAAGGCAACAGAAGCAATGAGTAATCCTTTATTCTTCCAACGGTAAGCGCTTTCGTCTCCAACTCTTTACAATGAGACTTCTTTAGACAATAACTTTGTAAAAATGACAAACTTATATACCATCATCAGCTGATCACATGTTCACATTCTTCACATGACTAATTAGTAAATACTTTGTTAAAACATTTTTAAAACATACAAATTTCTATAAATACAAATATAAATACATATATGTTAATACATAAATCTATAAACACATAGAAACTAGAAAATATGATGTTAATGTTTCTATGGCTATACATAATAGTGTTGATTCTAAAATCATAAAGAGTGTTTTAATTGGGAATTGGAGTATCTTTAGAACCAATGAAGAGTTGATAGATAAAATTGGAAATGGGCCAAAATTTATTCAAAAAAGGGGTAAGAGTTTTATAAATTATTTCCAGTCTAAACTCAATAGTACTAAACAGACTAATTCCAAATGTGGGATGGTCAAGTGTTTGAATTGTAATATGTGCAAGTATTTATATGTGGATAGCAATCAGTATGTAGTAGGAAGGAATATTGTTAAAATACCAGGTTTATTCAACTGCAAAGTTAAGAATGTAGTTTATCTTATTATATGTTTGGAATGTGATACATTCTATGAAGGTAGAACTACTAGAAACTTATATTGTCGTATATATGAGCACAAATATGCCATTCAAGTTGAAGATGATAAAAATGCTATGAGTAAGCATTACAGAATCAAACAATGTAAAGTTAATTTTAAATCTTTAGTATTAGAAAAATTAAGTGATACAGTGTTCTGTATGAACATAGAGGAAGAGTTAGGCTGGTTAGAGTATTCTTGGCAAGTTAAATTAAATGCCTGTTTTCCCCCTGGCCTTAATAATAGGGAAGAATTTGTAATGTATTTAAAAAGAAGGGGTTTTAAGCATTAGTATATAGAGTATTTAATTGCTAGGCTAGATTGTGTTTATAGATTTATGTATTAACATATATGTATTTATATTTGTATTTATAGGAATTTGTATGTTTTAAAAATGTTTTAAAAGTATTTACTAATTAGTTATGTGAAGAATGTGAACATGTGATCAGCTGCTGATGGTATATAAGTTTGCCATTTTTACAAAGTTATTGTCTGAAGAAGTCTCATTGTAAAGAGATGGAGATGAAAGTGCTTACCGTTGGAAGAATAAAGGATTACTCATTGCTTCTGTTGCCTTACTTTGTTTTGTTCTTGTGGAGTTGGAGTATTTGCTGCTTCTTTAGACTAAATTCAGCTAAGATGTATAGCTTGGCGATGTATGCGTCTTGTAATTATCTGAAATCAGTTGTCTTTAATGATTTGCATTTTGTTTCATTGACATTATATTTTTAAGTCTCAGCTGTGGACTGTATGAAAGTCGAGAGTGTGGTTAATTTACTAACTGCTAGATGTGCTGAGACATGGAAATAAAAACTGTCAATCTCAGTGAGCTACTACTGCAAATGCAGTTAGGTACATATAAAACATATAACTCCATAGTGGCAGTCTTGGGGTACATATTACCCAGATACAGATTTGAAGTGAGAGAAATGTAAAACTAAAGCTAATAGATTGTAGAGCTGCTATACAGTAAGCTTGGTCATATTTTAGTTGCCTCAGACTGTGTGACCTGGAATTTCATGTTAAACTCTGCTCACTATGTAACATCACTACAGTAGAATCTGCAGACTTCAGCATAAATTCATTGCAGTAGTATGATGGACATCCAGACACGATACTCTCAATCCTGTGGCTCACAGACAAGTGGCTAAAACTTATTAGATGCACCTGCATTCTGATACCAATGCTATAACTTCTGTTACCTGAAACATTTCTAACAGCTACTGGCATATTTACTGGAGGAATATATACACTGGCAATAGTCATAGTTTAACATATTTGCGAGTTTTTCTGTGTAAGTCTTTAAAGGCCTAATAGCATTCATTGTACATATTTGTGCAGCGTATCATAGCCTACAACATCAAGCTGCCAGGTCTGGGGTAGAAGCAGAAAAAAAACCTTGATAATAAGAAAACTACCATTGTCATGCATGTAGTTAGATAATTTTGGACAGGTCCTATCTGGATGAGGAAGCATGTGTAGATAGAAGGATTGTGGAACAACTTAAAGTACAGATCAGAGTCGCATCAAAGGAATTTGACACTTTGAGCAGCACACCCATTTAGTGCCCCTCCCCCCAATTAATGACAGCTTCTAAGCTGTCAAGATTTTTTTCAAAGTACAGTTTGATAGTTTTGAAGCTGCCAGTAAGCTTGCTTAACAGATGGATTGTAGACTGTCTAACTATCTAGTTGTCCTGTATTTTTAACTCATTCATTCCACTAGAGCTCAGAGAGTGTGCACTGTAACTTCCAATGGGCGGAGCCTAAAACTTTTGACAGAATCAAATTATGTCCTCACATTTCAAGTAAATGTTCATATTTCTGGAACCATATGGGTTATAAAAGAAGTGTAAATGGCAAACTCTTCAGGACAAACTATTTTTGTAATTGTAGTATTCTTTAATTTCTAGGTCTTAAACTGAATTTTGTAAGTCACAGTAATTACAGTAACTTTACATTTGTAATATTTTGTAAATGACTTACAATATCTCAGCAATCACTCAAGTTACGCACATACTGTCAGTAGCATTTTATTCAACTAGCTGAGAGCTTTCATAAGAGGCTAAGGGGTTCTGTCTGTGTTACTTGGTTGTTGAGATATGTAGAAAAATGTGAAAATTATATCTTTATATATTAATATCATAAAAAATAGTTAATATCTATTTACCTAACTAGACAGAGGTCAAATATTAATGCGCTTGAGTTTGCCATTGTGTAAGCTTTAAGATGAAGTCTTTTAAAACCTTGTACATAGCATGGTTTTGGAAGTATTTATGCATATATGAACATGCAACATTTGATGTCTAGAGGTGTCAGTAGCAGTTAACTGCAGATGCACCTGGAGGCGTTACTCGGATGTAATGAGTTAAACATAAAAATAGGACAGATATCTGTTTGGACAGTTAACAAGCTGTTTATTAAGCAATTGCAGTTGCAATCATGTAATGACAGCTTATAAGCTGACATTTTTTTCACTTTCTACATCCCCTGCAAGTTTGACCTGGGACAGTTCCCCCCTTTTCCCCACCCTTAGTATGGCATTAATACAGGTCACTGCTAATTATAACACAGTCATTAGCCACCCGAAGACTGCAAAAGCCTGCCATTGCAGACTGATACGAGACATGCTGATTGGACATTTGTTATCATACCAGTAAGAGGTATGATGCTCACGTATTAGATGAAGAGGTTGGCAGTGGTAGACCTAATCAAATTCCATTCTTCACACAAGATGATAAGTTCTTGCCTTTCCTTTGTAGGCAGTCATATGAAGAAATCACGTCTGGTGAGTTCTGAAGTATGTCTTTCTCATATTTCATCAGGTAGGTACACATTACATTCTGTTAGATGATCAGCAAATATCTCTATACTTAGCAAGTGACTGTATCGCTTACATTTATTTCACAGTCCAGTAGTACCAGCTTCTTAACTGTGAGTCAGCCCAAAGGATGAGATGTTGTTTTGCGCTTATTGTCTAGGTATACTTGATGGATCAAGCAATTTTCCCATTGTTGTGGGAGAAAGCCTGTTACTCATTGCGTGTTATCTTCACATGAATCTGTGGTATACAAATGCAACGGGTGATTCCATGGTCACAGTATTATACCACTCTAATTGCAAGTTGGTGGCACACCTAATGTGGCCAGTATACCCTACTTCAGCTTGCGGGGAATGTACAGCATTTGACTGATAATTGATCACAGCTGTAATAAGACAGTTATAGCATTATGCCTGAGCTGGAGAGTACTTGCTGTGGAGGTAAGGAGCATGTTAAGTCAGACACAGCCTCCTTGTACTTCAGGAAATTGTTGACAGTGATAGTGACCATACTAATGTTTTACACTTATGCAGACTGACTTGGAGAACAGGGATCATGTGTAAACACTTGTGCCAGTAGTTAAGTATGACACTATCAACAATGGGGAGGGGACACAGCATTTGTATGTTCAACTCCATCTTCTACAGGTCTGTTTTAGTATCTGAACAGACATCCATTGCTGCTGGTCTCTGTGTGCAAACAGTAAATAATCTGGACATAACTACTAGGGTATTGCCTGTAGCTTGTTTTGGGGAAGACATTAATTCACACTATATGATCCATGTGCACAAAGTGGGTTTGTTGATGACACAACTGTCATCATCATGACCATCAGTACCCAATTTAGATGTAACTGTTACTCTGTTCAGCACACTGATGAGTTAGATGATCCATCACAAGGTTACCTAGCCACAATCCCCCCACCCACCGGTTTCACGTTGCCACGATCTTGACGTGTATGATGTAGAATGCTCATAAATGGCACTCCTAAATGACATCAGTTGGAATCTGATGCAAACTGTGTGTGCCAGTCAGGCTACTGTGAATGACACCAAAGATCCCTATACACAGGCTGTGTAATGAGTCAGTACTGTGATACATGCCTGTTTTAATTACTGCTTTTGCAGATAAAATGGTGCTCTAGTTTGTATGTCTGCATAAATATGCCTTTATCTTTCAAATGCTGCATTCCCTGCAACTTTTATATTTTAAACTAGGAAAGAGAAGAAACACACTGCACACATGCCATCCATGATTCCAGTCATTCATATTCTGTGGGAAGATTCCTGAGTGTATTCAACTGGTACCAGTATTCCTGACATTAGCCCAGCATCTGCTTCATTAACTTCTGATGCATGTGGCACTGTCATGCATGGAGTAGCCCATGCCTGGTCACATGTTGGTGCCTTCACTAGGAGTGACCATGCTGAAGTCAGAGGCAGGCAGACCCTCCACTGACATTTGCTTGAGGAGAGTTGCTAATGAATGTTTTGTACAAATGGGCCTTGGCAAGGCTACAGACTGTATGCTTTGTACTGATGATGTTCTTTAAGGTATCTGACGGTTCCCAAAAAGGACACCCTGTCATATGTACTGTTTATTTAGTATATGCACTGTATATTTACCTTTAATAAGTCAGACTTGTATGTCATTTAGCTGTCTGAGAAATCATCTTGGGAGCATCAAGGTGGCATTGGTACGAGACATGCTGATTGGACATTTGCTGTACACTTTGCTGCTTACAAGTCCATAAGATGCTGGTGATGGGCCACAGCATGGATGTGCTATGCTTATTATGTGTGATGTATTGGTATACATGCAGCCTCTGTATTCATGTCTTTATCCTTCTGGTGTTCACTGAGATTTACCTCAACAAGTGTCTTTCTTTGGGTGACCAGTATTATACAGAAGGCACAAGCCAAGGAACATGCATGCTGCCTTTTCTTTTGAGCACTGGATAATAATCCCAGAGATATCCTGGCACTGGAAATGGGCCTTCTTGTTGCCAAAAATACATATTCTTCACATGTTTTTGGGTATGCTTTTGGTTTTACCTCACCTCAGGAAACAGCTGGGAACATGTGATAAGGAACAGAATGATGGCTTGGTGTTTAAAGTTTCTACATTACAACTCCAGGGTCTGAGGTTCAGTTGTGACTTCTGTTTGTCATCTGTGTGGAGTTTGCATGTTCTCTCTTGTCTATATAGATGTTTTCCAGCTACTCTGGTTTCTACCCTCCTCATTCAGACATGTGTGATTTGCTACACTAAAAATTCATCATGTAGTTTCCACCTTGTCGCTAGCAGCTTGGATCATGGCTGAGAAGGTCAAGCAGTGATAGCGTCACTTACCCAGTTAACAAATAAACTAAATTAAATTTAAATATGGATAATCATCATCCAGGTTTGCACAGTGTACACAGTATCAGCTGTGACAGAAATAGTGCCTGGGTTAGTCTTGGTGTGTTACTGTTGTGTACTGTCTGTTCCAGGATATACTGTATCATTGTTTCCTACTCTACATGTTTCCTACAAGTTTCTTCTGTTCTACATGTTCTGACTGAATGCCCAGAACAGGGCATTAATTTTCAATGTAAAGGGAATTACAGAAACATCTGGTGCACACGCAACAAACACTGGTAATTATGACATATAGATTGTGAATCACCTTGCAGTTTAATGAGTTAAACCCCTTCCGTTTCATGTACACCATCCCCAGTGGAGTAAGTTCAGGAATATGTGTTTGTGTAAAGCACCAAACTCCATTAACAGTCCTAGCAGCCTGCCAAATGCTTGCATGATGGTTTGCTATTCCCAGAGTAGTCGTGTACATGATGTTGTGCTCACATGCTGCAGAGTCCACTGAGGCAGTTACAACATATAGATGTTCATTATGTTCTTTGAGGAACATATATGTACACAAATAGGAAACAACTAAATGATAATTCAATTGATTTGGGATGGTGCAGGCTTGAAGCAGGAAATGTATGAGATGGGTGTATGTGAGTACAGGCACCACATTTTTAAATAAGGTACTTCCTGTTTTATACTTTTACACTTTATGAAGAACCTAATGACGTTTTCTGTGGCTATGACTTATACTAGATCCTGCATCAGCATGTGAGTATAGACCTTTTCCAGTATCTCTGATGCACAAAACGGAGGTATGCATATAGAATTATTAGAGCTGGGCTGATGGAATCAGCATAATGGGGTTTTGTCTAGCATAGAATTGTCAGCATCTGTGTCAAGTGATCAGATTTGCAGCACCTGTACCCACAGCAATCACTGCTGTAGACATCAGAGTATAAACAATCTGAACTGCTCGATCCACTTTCCTCTTTCTCAGAGCTATACATGCCAAATATTATGCAGCAGACCCGTTTTGTTCTTGTTGCTTTAAGCAGCATTTATAATATTTTTGAATTGTGTAAAACTTAATGATACCTCAAGCTACACTTCATTATTGATCATTGTTATATATCTTTCTCCTGCTAATGAGTTTATGAAAAATTAGGTATAAGCAGTATTGTTAAATGGGAATAACTTTTTTGCCTGGTGTCTTCATGAATTTATGTAACACAGCAGGTTTGTGTAACTTTATATAATATTTTAATTTCTCACGAATACCACCCAGTGTATTTTCCTGATTTTCTGATTACTGGTTATTTTGATTACTGTTTCAATCTATGATTAGTTACTAAGCTTGAACTGTATGATCTCTGGTTTCTGGCTGTGAACATTTTTTTAATTTGACATTGCATCATAGTATTGCTGTTTTCATTGACATTAAGTGACTTTTCTCCTCACGTCAGCTGCCTGACTGCTATATTGATAACTCTGACTTATTGTTTTAGTTAATTTAAGCAAACATATTCAGCATGTATCATTATCTTTGATGAACTGACAATTTCCAGTATTTAGACGTAGGCCTTTTGTCTGCTGCATCTAAATTATTGCTGTGCACTCAGATCTATTAGCTTTGCTGTATTCCTGAATTTTCTGGCTGACTACAGATTCTTAATTAACTATGGTTAGCTATCACAACAGTTAATAGCTATATAACACCAGGGGATAATAACAAAGCATACCGCAGCTAAAATGAAGACTGTTAAGAGAACAATTACACCCAGAAACTGAAAATATATTTCATTTCATCCTAATCACTTAAGTAGTATTAACCTTTCTGCATTACTCTAAATGATTATTATTTTATAATTTACCATACCTTAACATGGCTTCATAGAGTTTACTGTACTAATGTTGCTTTATTTTTCACTCTACACTACTTGCTCCTGTAACGCATTTTGTGTCCTGATAGTGTGGTAAGATACGTACTGCATAATTTCAAATGCTTTATCTTTGCATTAATTTATAGTAGCAATGCTGTGAATTAATGCCTTCTCTAAGCTCCTCTGGAGAGTGTCAGTGATTTACTTACAGCAGTGTGACATAGTATCATACAATGATAGAACAGTGATGTGTTTGTCCCTTTTACTTACTACTGCAGTGGATAGTCCAGACCTTCCATTTCTGATGTGTTTACATACATGCATAAGTCCATTTATCTTTCAAATGTTATTCTTGTAGCTTAATTTTTAATAAAAATGACAGAAAAACAAACATGAAGTTTAACAGTAGGTTTCATACTTAAAGAAAAACTGAATTCAAAAACTGAAACAATATTTTTCATATTTTAATTCTTTTTTTTTTTTTTTTTTTTTTACATTACTAATGTCCCTGCTTCAGTCTATACAATAATTATTTTTTCTAATTTGCCATACCCCAAAATGACTTGATGGTGGCAGCAATGCTGATGTCATTTAATTTTACAGTCCAGGTTTTTGCTTCCCTGTTATAATTTTATGCAAACCAAAGGTTAAAAAGATCACGCAGACTAACAGTTTAGTAAAAATGCAAGAAAGAGCCACCTAAGCTAGAGTCTTCGCTGTGTAATACATTGGGTAAAAACTACAAGAAAGACCCAACCATGGAATATAACAAATGAACCTTTAAGGACATACTCCTGTTTCATCTACATAACTTCTGAATGCCCATAACCTTTTAATTTAAGTCCTTAGTAGTACATATAGGCCATAAAAAGCCAAACCTCACTAACTGTAGAAATGCTGTTTGCCCTTTTTCCTTTTTTACATTTTTTTATCCCTTCTGAGCACATTGATACTGGCCTGGCCCCCAGTGCTCCACATCCATGCAGGGTCTACCAGCATCCTCTAACCCCCCCCCCCCCTTGCACTTGGTGTTGTGGATACTAAGGGCTTCCTGGGGGCTTGGTCATCTGTGCTTTTCTCTGTTTTTTTTTTTTTTTTTTTTTAATATGTCCTACACACTTTAACCTTTCCCCACCCCCAACTGTCTGGTTGCATCTCAGGGCAACACCCTTCTTTGGATCACACCTCCCCTTAGAGAGCATCACTAGTGAACTCCTTCACCTCAGGATGGGCACACCCATCCCTCCATGCCACATTGTCAGTTTAACAAGCCATTAATTGGGCTTTATCATTCCACACCAAAAGAGCCACTGCATGTTTGCCTCTTTCTTAAGCTGTTTAGTAGAGTATAAGAGGATTGTTTGGCCATACTTTGGAAATACAAAGCTTAAAAATAAACTTGGTGTCCATAAGTATTAGGGGTTTACCAAAATATCTCAAATAATATCCAAACCAAAGGGTAAAAAGGTTACACATCAACCCATTTAGTGAACACTACAAGATCCGGCCAAGCTAGTGTCTTCACTATGTAATACCATAAGTCTGCTGTAGTGGGGCCATGGGATATATGCATATGAACCCTTAAGGACCTACCCATGTTTCAGCTGCATTACTTCTGAATGCCTATGGCTGTTTACTTTTTTAAGTCTTTATTGGTGCATTCAGGCGATTAAAGACAACCCCCCCCCAGCTACTGACATATCATGTTTCACCCTTTTCTGATCTTTTTTTGAGTTCATGTGTACAGAATAAGTGGATTGCTTGCCCATAAACATTTGATGGTTTGCAAAATAGCCCATGTAACCATCAAACCAAAGGGTTAAAGGGTCACGCAGACAAACCATTTAGTAAAAACTAGAAGACAAATCCAGTCAAACATCTCAAGTGTCTTGCAAAATATCCCAAATAATGTCCAGACTTACTGCATGCCTTCTAAATGCCCATGACTTTCTCCTTTTTATATCCCAAGTGCCTCCAGTAGTACAGAACCTCCTTTATGTTGCACTGCAGTGCTAGTTTTAGAAAATTTAACCAAAGCATCCATTGTGGGAATCAAAAATATAGCTTTCTGATCTTCTTGCATCAAAAGTGAATATTCTACTCATTGAACCACTCACATTTGATTACTTGCTAGTATGTAACTAATTTAGCAATCCAGTTATTTCTGATCAAAGTTCTGGGATGTCATTCTTCACGTGTTGTAAATCTGCTAACTCATTTCCTTTTAGAAATGTTGATCGTCAGTCTTTTTTTGGTCAAATTTAAGGTCAGAGTATTGGTATATGGCTTCAATTATCTATTATCCCAACAAGGGTTTGTAATCAGTAGTTATAACGTCCATGGAATTATTTTGCTGCTTGCGTGGGTTGTCAAAACTCAGTTATAGAGGTCTAGTTGCTGGTTCTAGAACATCATGTTGTTGAGCATTTTTTTACTGATCTGCATGGCTTCTCCAAATACCATGACCAATGTCAACAATAAAGCTTAGTGGCCCAGCCTCTGCATATCTTTTCCATGTACCATATTATTACATATCAAAAACATAACCTTGAGGCCCATTTCCTGAAACATTTTGTTCCAGTTTCTATTTGTTAGCTTATGTAATAGAACAACTCTAGTTCAATAAAGTAAGCCATCACATGCAAAACAAACTGGCAGTCATAAATCCAAATAAGCAAGTACTTTATCTGATGTGATCATTTTCTTTGTGAATTTGATGGCATATGCACAGTCCTCTGTACATGTCTATACAGATGCATTCTGTAACAATGCATTTAATGAATGTAATGCTGTCAAAAGGTAAAAACCTGTGGAAATAGTTATCAGTCCAAAAGTATAAACCTGATCTCATTAGTTACAAATTACAGCCTGCCTCTTAACTTGTGGTTGGTGTAACCCATTTGTCTGACTGCTGCAAACAATACAAATTTTCATTTTTGAAAAAAAAGTCACACTCTTCATAGATTGTCTTGGTTCTCTGCTTCATTCTTTGCTGCTAGTGAGATATCATCTAAGAAACATCATCTATTAGTATTTATCTGGAGTACCTGGGTCATTACCTCTTTATCAATGGCAGGAGACATGTCAAATACATTTGGTTAAACGAAGGAACCTTTTATTCGTAATCAATTAGGAATTTTTTAAATGACACCCCCCTTCCATTTGTATGTATACATGTGCCAAGTCATTTTCTCCCATGAGTTGCTGTTTCTCTGTAAGAGATAAGAAATATGTTCATTTCTCAGAAAGGTTACCATATGATCTTTACAGTGGGTTAAAAGTAAATGAATTCTTAACAGATGTAACCATCCCCAGCTTTACCTTTCTAAATCACTGGTATTAAGAATGTAAACAATTCATACTACATAACTATGGACAGCACCTCAACATTTCCTGCTTTTATAGTTTCTTTTCAACTTTGAGTCTAAGTGCAAAAGGAATCAATCTAGTTTTATGACATTTTGAGCTGACATTTTATTTTCAGTTCATTCTGCTTTTATGACTTTCAGGAAAAAACATTACTAGTGATGGTTGTTTTATAAAGTAATTTGTTATGGTGTTCAGAATTACTGTACTATGGTAGAAAACAATCACTAGAAACAAAGGTTAAATTTAATTAAATTTGCATTTTCATTAAGTAATGTCTTAGGCACATCTCTAAGGCAAATCATATAGTTAATCCTTTTTTTTTTTGGTTTAAAATCATATGGGTATGTAGCCCTGGAGTTCTCCTGTGGTCAGCTCTGTAACTTTGTCTTTCTAAATAAGTCTTGTCCTTTTGTTCTTTTTGGATTTGGGATATTGCTAGCAATAGCATCTAGCTGTGACCTGCAGGCTCTGTTTTCTACTACTAGTTCTGACTATTAGACTAGTGCTGGAAGTGTATTAGCACTGTGGATATTTGTCTGGTGAAATAAAGCATGGCTGAATAAGACCAGTTTTGTAGGAGTTTCCTGTGGTTGTTTTGTTTGTTCAACTTGCAGGGGATGGGAATTTATAGATTATATGCTATTGAATTCATAGGTTCATAGATTAGTACTAGGCTAAGTGACTTTGTGAGCCATTTTAAGCCTAACCAATTATCCCTTGTGAGACTCAAACCCTGCACTTTGTGTTTATAAGGCAAACACCTTAACCATTAGGCCAACCTCCCAAGCCAATTAAATGAACTACTTGAGATACTTAGCAGAGGCTGTCTATTGTTCATCAGATGTACTTGGGATTTGTTCTTTAAATTAATGTACTTCCTGATTTGGTTATATCTATTGAATATTGCAGTGCTGAGTAGCAGCTCTAAACTTCTCTTATTAAAGGGAGGTGAAGATTCATTTCAAGATGTGGAAACTCCCCTGCTAAATTTATGTTAGTCAGATCCTTTTTCACATTATCAATGACTAGTTTTCCACCTATGGTCAACGAATGGCAGAGTACCCATGAGTGGAGGGATGATTGACAGGGCCGACAGCATATTCTAAAATAAAGGAGAGGCCAGATGTTGATTATTGCTTTATTTGATAATTGTGTTTGCTATGCCTTGCATCCTCCACTGAGTGTAAATTTCTTTGGTGTACAATAGTTAAATTGCTGTGAGGAGAAAACTTTGTCTGAGGAGTGGCAGGTTTCTTTCTCGTGCAAGCCTTACTTAATCATATGTTAGAGTTTGATGAACACATGAGATCAGTAGTGCATGGGTTAGAGGTTGATGAACTGTTGAGATTAGCAGTTCATAGGTTAGAGTTTCTTAAACACATTAGTAGTTCTTTGTTCAGCATGTTCATTTTAAACTGGTTATTTCAGCTATATACAGATTATTACACATTTTGATGGCAAGACATTACTGCACAAGTATAAAATAAGAGAGGCATCTGACACAGAAACGACTAGTGGTGGTGGGGGGGGGTGGTCTTGAAATGGATATTCAGTATGTATAAAAAATTGCAGGAAGTATGTTGTTTCCTTTGTTTGACCCGAAAGAGGGTATACTAAATTTCTAAGTGGTCTTATCCTTTATGTAATTCTGAATTTTTGCCTTCAGTATAATGAACATTTGTATTGTTAAGTACTATGAAGGTTGCTTAAAGTGTATTTTTATGTATGCCACAGTTCTAGATTGATACACATATAGACTTTTGTAAGCAGAAACAATATCTAGATGCATTATTTCTATTTTTATTATTGGTCACCAACAAATGATGAGACTAAGTGATACTTGCTATTTTCTTTCAGCTTCAAGATATGTAGGGGGTTTCAACTGAACTTGCTTCATAAATGCTGTTCCCTAATTCAAGTTTTAAGAACTATTTTCCCCAGGGTCCATTATTTCTGGCTTTTCACTCAAACTATGAAAATGCAAAAAGAGTATAGTTTTGCTCACTTACCAGCTGACTGTAACATCTACAGCATTCTCACCCCCTTTTCACTTCAGTGGCTTCTTAAATTAATATTTATCTGACTATGCAGTATGTAGAGCATTTTTTCTGAAACTCTTGAAAAGTGCAGAAATAAAATGTGAAATGTCTATTACCATACTTACACCTCTGAGATCTTCACTCAAATTCCTTTCCACATACTGATGTGTATGTGTGTGGGTGTGTGTGTGTGTGTGTGTGTGTGTGTGTGTGTGTGTGTGTGTGTGTGTGCGCGCGCATGTGTGTTTGTGTGTGTGTGTGTGTGCGCGTGTGTGTGCACGTGTGTGTGTGTGTGTGTGTGTGTGTGTGTGTGCATGTATGCGTGTGTGTGTGTGTGTGTGTGTGTGTGTGTGTGTGTGTGTGTGTGTGTGTGTGTGTGTTGGCTATGACTAATCCTGGCACTTTGGGCTGGGTTCAATTTCTATTTAACCATATACTGTAAGAGCATTACATGCCAGCACGTGCTACTGTATGGTAAGTGACAAAGTTTCAAAGTGAACCCTTGGGTTATGAGGTAGAAACCTTACTTAGCTCTAAGTGCAAACTTCTGTTTTGGCAAGTAATGACAATCTTGCAACACTGATTGGTTACCTGTAGTTCTTAACTGAATCTGGAACTGTGAGGTAGAAACTATCAATTGGACTACCTAATTACATAGAGGGAACAAGTCTTGGTATCTACTTTTGCTGTCAACATAAGTGCCCAAGTTGGATTTCAAGACTGAATCGTTTGGCTGTGAGATAATTACTGTATCTAGAGAAGTATCAGAGCAATTTATAAACAACTACATTCATGCACTGCCATTTTTCAAACTTCAGCAACAGATTTTGGTGTTTGAATGCTTCTCATAGAAGAGGAATGGGAACTGCAGACTGGATTAGTAAATTAGATGATTAATGAGTATCAACTGAATATAGTCAAGGCAGAATGGCTGTCTAGACCACTGGGGACATGGGTTCAAGAACAGGCCTGAGGTGCCAGAAAGGTTAACTGGGTCAGATAGGAAGAAGTGGATATCAACCAGATGTCTTGTCTGAAGGAGAGGTTGAGGAATCTAGTACAAGTTGAATGACTACTGGTGGAGATCAGGCAGCCTTCTAGATGCAGCAGCATAACTTAGGAAGTGAAGGAGAGATGAGGGAAGTCAAGTATGAGCTACAATGAAGTACAGAAATCATATAGCCAATGTTTTTTCTTTGTCTGTACTTCTTGACCTAGGGTAGCTGATCTGCTGTCACTAGGTAAAAGCTCCTGTTTGCTGAGTTTGTTTTCCATCCTGTATATAGGAGATGTTAAAGGGTTTTGAAGGCCTGTCTGATAAAGGGACACATGTTAACTTAAATACCAGCTAAATATAAGTAAGATATGACAGACTCCCTCTTTTCATAAGAACATAGGAACGTACTAAGCAAGCAGTCATGCAGAACATACGATGCCTAGCAATATACTTGCCATTCTTTTCAAGCAGTTAATAGTGCTTATCTCCCAAAATGAACAGGGGCATATTATAAGATAACGATTCAAAAAATGATGAGCCAGCACGTATGGTTCACTCAACCAGACAGCAACTTTATTATAAGACTAGTTCCTATAAAGAACAGTATAGGAACCCAAAATTATACAGCATACCGGTTTCGGCCATGTTGTAGCCTTTATCAATGCTATGATATGAATAAAAGTCAGAAAACCCAACCCCTAATGAGTACCAAATTTATAGTACACATTTAAAGTGGTATGTGCCTAGCCAAACATTATAAAACATGAGACAGTGTATTGGAAAAAAACAACATTTTTTTCCAATACACTGTCTCATGTTTTATAATGTTTGGCTAGGCACATACCACTTTAAATGTGTACTATAAATTTGGTACTCATTAGGGGTTGGGTTTTCTGACTTTTATTCATATCATAGCATTGATAAAGGCTACAACATGGCGGAAACCGGTATGCTGTATAATTTTGGGTTCCTATACTGTTCTTTATAGGAACTAGTCTTATAATAAAGTTGCTGTCTGGTTGAGTGAACCATACGTGCTGGCTCATCATTTTTTGAATCGTTGACTGGTTGGGGCCGTGCACGTTGTCCGGCGTGCGCGTATCCTGGTTCGGAGTTGTTTAGCATATTATAAGATAACCTTGGTGTTAATTTGTGTCTACCCACCCAGACCTCAAGACTATCCTCAAAGTTAGCCAGAGTAGTAATTTGTTTGACCTGCAATGGTAACTTATTCCATAGGCTAGGAATACGTTTAGTTAGGATCGTGTTTATTGAATGAGTCTTGTTAATTTGCTTGTGTAGATTTAGGTCCTTAGTGTCAGCATTTGTAAAGCCACTGGTTTTGTGCAGCAATATAAGGTCAAATAGGACTGGGTCATTTATGGATTGAAAAGGTAGATACAGGTCACCTCTCAGTAACCTGTAGACTACTGCTTATATAAAGAGTCATGGTAATGTAGCAACGGTTGAAGGATTTAAGACCTTTGTTTTTTATTGGTAAGAAATCTCTGTGTCCTTTCCAGCTGAGTGATATGCTTGGATTTGTACATACCAAAGAGGCATGGTGGGTCTGATTAGGGAAATGTACAGTGGATGAATCTTGAAGTTTTTCCCTTGAAAATTAACTGGGGCAGATGGAAAGATTTTGTGACTTTGGTGGAAATGTGACGATCATATGAGTGAGAGTTATCCATGCAAGTACCTAGGGTTCTTATTTCCACATCTGTCTGAAGAGGAGTGCCATTTATAATATATGAGGTGGGAGCAACTTTTCTACCAAATGCTACTATGCTGCACCTTTTTCACCTGCTTTAAGACCATTTTTGATGAGTGGCTAATCGTGCCCAGTTTGCAGTTATCTGCAAATTTTGTTAACCGCACTTTTGGGATATTGGCTTAGATGCCTGAAAAATAAATACTAAATAGGAGGTGGTCTGGGCCTGACCCCTGTGACATCCTAATAGTTTTCATTTTGCATTTAAAGAGGGAACAAGCAACTCTGACAAACTGAGATCTGTTGGTTCACCAGTTTGGAGTCCTGCAGACTATGTATTGTTTTACATTAAGCTTGTCTAATTTTTCAGTAATGTCAGCATGGGGGACTTACCTCATAAGTGTCCAGATAATCACAGATTGACCAGATTTTTGCCTTATATTTTTGTTCTGTTCCTCATAAAATGTGTAGTTTTCTGGCAGATCACTGAAGATTAAAGTCACTAAATTTGAATTTCAGACTTCATATCCTTCAGAACATGCATGCTAACACAAATCCTGTTATCCTAGCAACTTTCTAATTTTGTAAGAGCAATATTTAAAATGTGCCCCTATTTTCTGGGCCTTTGCACCACTATTATTTTAGGCTTTGTCCAGATTTCTTAAGCTGAAAAAATTGAGAGGTGTAATCAAATCCACAATCTCAAAACTTCATGAAAAACAGGCAATTCACAGCACAAAAGCCAGGTACGGATAAAATAAAATGAATCAGTGTCCCAGGCCATCTTAAATCACACTGCACACTTTATTTTCTGGCACACATAAAACCACAAGAAATATATATCTATGAAATTATAAACGCTTTCATCCTAAAATTTAGAACGTCATCAGATCTCTTCAGAACTGATCTGAATCCATCAGATTTCTTGTGGTTTTACATGTGCCAAGAATAAAGTGTGCAGTGTGATTTAAGATGGCCTGGGACACTGATTAATTTTATTTTATCCATACCTGGCTTTTGTGCTGTGAATTGCCTTTGTTTCATGGTGTTTTGAAGTTGAGAGGTATGTTGGCAGATAGCGTCAAAATCCTTGGCCAGGTTGAGATAAGCATTGTCCACAGAATAACCACTGTCAGGAGCCCTTTAACCTTATCAAAGAATCAGGAGATAGGACATGTCCTTCACAAAACCAAACTGATTGGGATCTAGATCAGTTAAGTTGCCTATGTCTGCATAAATGAGTTGTGCTATGATATGGTCCATGGCTTTGTATATAAGGCTGGTGAGGTTGATGGGTCTGTAATTAAATGGGTCTGTAGAGGGGATACCTTGTGTTAGGGGAGTCACAGTGGCTATTCTGTTGGCATCAGGAACAAACCTTGCAGATAGTTTAAGTAGAGGCCCTGATAGTTCATTCTTGGCAATGGTAAGAATGCAGCTTGTTATGTTTTGCACACCCATGGGAATATTATTTTTAACTATTGACAGGGATTCTAGGACTAATTCCAAGGTGAATTCATGGGAAACTCACTTCTCATGGATGGTGGAGGCAACAATATTGGTAGAAGGGTTAACATCAGCACTAAGTCTGTCTGTTTATGTATTAGATGGATCCTTATAGACAGAATGGATGGTGTTATTATGAATGGGCTCAGTGCATTGTTGGACATTATTCTTTAATTTCAACGTTTAACAAAGTCACACAGGAAAACCAATTGGTTAAAACACAAAAAGAAAAATCTAGCAAAACTAGAATTTCCATCGTGTGATACCTTAAACCTCTTGAATTAGAGGCAACATGGGATATATGTAAATTACACTTTAAGGATATCAGGTATTTCAGCTAAATGGCAATTCTGAATGCCCATGAATTTTTTCTTTTACTTTGAAGTCTTTTTATGGACAATTTCAGGCCAACAAAGCCAAACACCTCTAGCTGTACCTCTAGCTGTGAACATGCATGTTTCTGTCTTCATATGACATCATCAGCACAGCATAAGAGGAATGTTTAACTTTTGGAAACACAGGGTAGTCATACCCAACTGATATACATAAACCTAAGGGTGTCTACAAAATATCCCAACTAACAAACTAAAATAATGTTTAAAACGGTCACACAGGAAAACCAATTGGTTAAAAACACAAAAAGAAAAATCTAGCAAAGCTAGAATTTCCACTGTGTGATACCTTAAACCTCTTGAATCAGAGGCAACATGGGATATATGTAAATTACCCTTTAAGGAAATCAAGTGTTTCAGCTAAATTGCAATTCTGAATGTCCATAACTTTTTTCTTTTACTTTTACTTTTAAGTCTTTTTATGGACAAATTCAAGCCAATAAAACCAAACCCCTCTAGCTGTGGACATGCATGTTTCTGCCTTCTTATGATATCATCAGCACAGCATAAGAGGAATGTTTGACTTTCCATGTTGCCTCTGATTCAAGAGGTTTAAGGTATCACACAGCTTTGCTAGATTTTTCTTTTTGTGATTTTATTCCTTAATTTCCGTTCATAACACATATTTGTAATTTCCTTTGCAATCTGTAGCATCCTTATGTTCATGCTGTGCTTTACATTTCCCAATAGTGTTTTTAAGTTTCTTGCTGGTATGTTTCACTGTTGTGTTGTGATAGGTAGATGGGGATTTCTTGCAACTTTTCATTATTTTCCTTCTTTTGTTGTACAGTTTATTCATATGCAAGTTCCACCAGAAAGGTTTATTCCTGAATTTATCATTAATTTTAGTACACTGCCCATTAATATAACATCATCCATCCTCCAGCATCAGAGCCTCTTGTCTTTTTGTACAGCAAAGACAGGAGCACATATGAGGGTAGTAGTAATTTGGTAACTTCACCTAAAATATTCCAGAAAACTGGAAATATTTATTTTTACTGTACAAAGCAGAATGACTTTAATTTTCTTTTGGGACTGTATTATTAGAGATAGTGTATTTTTTTCTGTTGGAGAAGGAGATGCATATGATGTTCTCTCACAACTGTGCTGCTTACTTTGGATATGGAGGGTCTCTATGCTGGTCAGATTGTAGACCTACTTTTTAGTTTTTAAGTTATCTTTCAGCAACTTACAGAAGGCTTATGTAGAGAAGTAGATGTACACCATAGTCTTCATTTGCTTGTCCTTGATGTCATTTTATTTTGGTTGCATCTTCTTTCACTGCCTGCATGATTTAGTGCACCCCATCTTTTGTAAGTGATAACTAAACAGTTTATTTATGTGAAGGTGCCAACTGCCTGGTACTTTTAAAGTTATTGGCTGCCTGATTTGTCACATGGAGTGAAAAAAACTTTCATCTGTAACTTGTGTTACATACCAGGTCCTTCAGCCTCCCTGGAAAGAAAAATGAACATTCATTTGACAGCAAAGCCTCAGATTCATGCGCAAAAATACAGATTCCATTTAGAGGTGGCTGTGAGAGGTGCAAGTGTGATACACAGACCTTGTAGACCTGGAGATGGCACATGCCTGTATACCCTGTAATGTCTTATGGGAGGTGCTATAACTGTATAGATTCTTCTGCTGCTACTCTCTGCCTTAATGCGAGATGTTGTAACAGTATACAATTCTGGTGTGCCACTCAGTCAGATTATGTGCCAGGTAAGACCTCATCCCCAGTTTTATATGAGATACATTCAAGTTGTGTGGAAGACTTGAACAAGAGTATGTCTTGTTTCCCCTCCTGTTCATGATTTTCATAAACAGCATGTAATGCTACAGCTGATGCTTGGAGGGGATAGTTAGATATGTGAGGCTACTTTTTTAGTGTTTTCTCTCCTGTTGGCCTCCAGGTGAATGTGATTTTCATCATTCACTTGGGTGTTTGCTCATTATCTGTGAAGTGAATTGGATGAAATCAGCACCTGTAAGTCTGAGGTCATGTTCTCTCACATTAGAAATATTAAACTGCTCTTTGCTGGTGGGGGAAGCAACTACCTCAAGTAGAAGAGTTTATATTTCACTTTTTTCTTGAAACAGGGTACAGGGGATCAGGAAGTTGACCAACAGATTGGAGCAGCAGTTGTACCAAGCAAGAGCTGAGCCATTTGATGAATCTCTCATGATACTTGGACAGTTTCAGGAGTTTTTGGGTGGTGACTTATAGGATGAGATCATAGGCAGAAGTAGTGGAAATTAAACTCCTTTTCAGGATTTTTGAGATGACTTTGTGTGATGGAGTGAGATCTGCAATCCTGGAAACCTCAAGGAAAGAATGTCCTCTAGATGTCTGCCTTGGGAGATATAACGTACATGCCTCACTGGAGGGAGATCTCCTGGGAAGGCCCAACACAGACATGCCTCACTGAAGGGAGATCTCCTGTGAAGGCCCAACACAGACATGCCTCACTGAAGGGAGATCTCCTGGGATGGCCCACCACATACCAAAAGAATTACATCTCTTGGCTTCTCTAGGGACTTTGAGGATCCCACAAGAAAAGGTTGGGGTAGATCTTGAGGATGGATAGGTCTGGTCCAATCTACTTAATTTGCTATAATCATGACCTCACGAGACAAATGATATAGAACATGAATGAAAGAAAAATGATTTTCCAATTGATCTAAATAGAATTTTTAGTTTTTAAGTTATCTTTCAGCAACTTACAGAAGGCTTATGTAGAGAAGTAGATGTACACCTTGCAGTTATGTAAAATCCCACCTTGCAATTTATTACCTTAGAATAAATTGCTGAATTTCTAGAGTGGGATTCCATAACAGTAGAAAGTGAGACTAATCTTACTACTTTGTAATGCCCTTTAAGGTTGGGACAATGGTTAACCTTTAAACTTTTATCATTTAAGTTTTTTGGGGGGGGGTGAGGATAAGAATGGCCCAACTAACAAAGCATTTTTATTTGCCCATGCCCATCTACCATTGCTCAGCTCTTACACAAGGAAGCAAAGATGCAAGTAAAGAAGCAAGTGAGGAGTACAGGTACTAAAACAGGGTCAACTGGCATAGGTAGACAAACCCAGGATGGAGGTAAATCTTTGAGAGGGGAATGATGCCCAGTGAAGAAAAGGTGTGTAGTGGGGTGTCACAGGGGTAAATAATGAGCCTTGTCTTTTCCAGTCTTTTTACAGCTTACCTCGTTAGAAATCTGAAACCATGTTGCCTTATCATCAGTGACATCAAGCTGTTCCACCTGTCTTAGTGCAAAGGAAGGTGTGGAAATGATAAGAAACTTTACAGGACTGCAGCAGTGGTCTAAAACATGCCAGTTTAAATTTAATGCAACATAATGCATTTGGTAAGCAAGAACCCAAGAAGAAGGGTTAGGGCTCTGAACCGTACTTCCTGTGGTACAGAGTTTGATTCCCTTATCCTTTGTTTGCCCGTTGTGTTTCCTTGAGAAAGTCACTTAACCAGACAGTGCTTGGGGGCACCTGAGAATTTGTGCTAGGCTCCTCAATGGTCCCCTGGATGCAAGTCTTTATGTGCCTGTGAACCTAAAGGTGCAGATTTGGAGGGAGTACTTTTAACAGCAATGGAAAAGAGTAGAGGGACAAGTGTATTTATTAACTTTTATAGTATTATTATTATTAATAACCAGATAGTACTTATCCAAGGTTCTTTTACAGCTGCAGAAATGACAAGTTATAGACAGATGGATACAAAAACAGTAAAATATAAAGATTAGGCAAAAGTTGGCAGTCTGCAAGAATTAGCAGACAAAGTTATAATTTGTGTAAATCTGCATGGCTAACAGCAAATAGCATTGAGTAAACTATTGTAATGTGAATGTAGATATAATAACTGATAGTGTAGAGAGTTTATAGTGAAGCTGTGAAAAATGTATTGTTTTGTCATACTGAAAACTACTTATATAAGAAAAAGTGAGAAGCAGCAGGGAATGCTGATTGAAAATTGAGATGTGTGTGGTAAGAAGCAGAATTTATAGCAATGAACATGTTGTAATTCTGTTCTAAGAGAGTGATGAGAGACAATTTGAGGTTACAATAGACTTGCTACATGCAAAGACTGTCAAGCAAAGAATGGTGGCTGGTTTAAAATATCACCCTAGTGAGATGGAATTGTCAATAACAGAGCATTCTTGAATGGATGTGACAATTATAAGGTCATTGTCATAAGAATTGAGGGTAGAAGTAGCCTGTTTAGCCTGAACAGTAAATAGTAGGTAAACTAGGTGGATCATTTGGCCTTTTTATCAATAAAGCCCTGTTTCTAGCTTTATCACATAATTTATTTCACTGTTAGCAGTGAACTGTAGGATACTATATAGCAGTGATTGCGTCTCTTTTTATTTACAGCATTCTTCTGTCTTCTTTGAATAAAACTTACTGCTGTAAGTAGGGAGAATATAGAATAACTTTATTTTGCTGGTGGGATCATGCACTGAATGTCCTTTTGTAAAATGTGTTCTAGCTCAGATAAGCTGGGTGTTGTCTTTTTTAGAGTACTAATCCTGTTATGAATAATGGATAAGACGCTATGGCGCTTCTACTTTTCAATTCTGTAGTCAGTGGTTGGGAGGGTGCAAATTCAGGAAAGGACCCATAACTTTCATAGGGATGTCCATGAACTGCTGCTCACATATCTTCTGACAGAAAATGGAGTGCTAAAGTTGACCTAACATACAGACTTTTAACTTAGCAAGTGCAATAAAAAGTTAACTGTATGAAAATATGAAACATCTACTCATAGTCCTTCGTAACTTGAAACTGAGAGTTACTATGAGTGAAGTACTGTTATTTCCTGTGTTTTTCAGGAAGTATACATTGACATACTGTATAATGGCTACTAGCACTGCTTTTCATTGTTTCATTTTTCTGTTAACCAAAATATTATATATTAATATTATTTTACAAGGTTTACCCACCATTACTGAGAATTTCTGTGTAGATAACTGACTGACTTGTAGTCAAATAGCATGGATGCAGAAAACTGAGGAACTAAAACCCAGAATTAGATAAAAATCATTTGCAGCTCATAGTTTTAACCATCTGTGCTATATCCTGCCAGAATTTACAACTGCATGTTAATGTTTATTCTGTTCTGCTATGGTCTTCAACAGGAAGCAAAACAGTTCTGTTTAAGCACCCACCGCTATGAACTGCATGATTGCAAGATATCTCAGATTCTGCCTCAAACGTTTGATCATTCAACGTTAATCTTTTTGTACTGCAGTTCCACAGCAACACTGTGATTGTTTTTGGTCAGGAAATTCCATTTAGGTTCATCTGTGTGACTCAGCTAACTTGCCATATTTGTGTAAATCATAGTTTACTAGGAGATACAATGCAAAATGCAGCAGCACTTTTGAGTGCTAGCCTCTTTATGTCTTGGAAAATCCCCAGACTGTTTTAGGTTAGGCTTGAAGTCTGAACATTTTGGGCACACCCAATGTCTATTATAAGTATTTATATATATCAGAATGCAGATCTTGGTGGAATAATGTAGTAAACCAGGTTTTGTTTATTTTTTTGTATGGGGTACCACACTTCTTGTAAAAAAAAAAAAATCTTAAAATCTTTCATTTATTTTATTTATTTATTTTATTTTATATTTGTTGACTGGGCTAGTCTAACTGAATGTATGTCCATTTTCAGTAGAGGCCTGGGGAGAAAAGCTCCAAGCATAGGCAGTGACATATCATATATTACATGCAAATAGCAAAAAGAATATAAAGTTAAAACAAAATTACTTTGTTGTTTTTTTTTTCTCCATATATGCAAGAGTGGATACAATGAATTTCTGTGGACTGAAACGTGTACTTTTAATAGTCTAAGAGCCTATATGATTAAAAATATAATTCTGCAATACTACTGTCAGCACTTTATGTTAGAGGCATAGGTACTGGACTGTAACTAAAGCATTTCCAGAATCTTACTACATTACTGTGAATGTGTCGTCACAGTTTTAGCTTAGCTGTACAAATACTAGGTCTACAATGACCATCACTTTACTAAAAGTATAATAGCCATTACTGGTACAAATTAAGTGGGGTCATATGTGTGCTGATACTCAGGACTTGTAATCTTCTCCCTCAGGAGATATTTGGCTGACAATGACTGTATGTTAATTTCTGATGTAGATATAGCTAGGTTGCTTCCTTCTTATAGCCCTTACAGTGCTTACGAGTGCCATTTCAGTGTGGATCCTTAATCTTGGTCTGTACTAGAATGGTTGCATGTTGAAACCACCAAAGCGGAATGTGTTATATAGATTTTTGCAAGATTTTAGAGATTTAAGTGTTCATTTACATGTTAGAAGAAGGTGATTATATTTATTAGTCTATATATACATGTAATAAGACATAAAAAATTAGCAACAGTTTTGTTCCCTCACTTGTGATCAAAATGAAAATACTCAGCTTGGTGCAGTGAATGAAATATTTTCGAATGTTGCAAAGACAAATTATTTAATTTAGAAGACAGTATGTCCTAAATTAGCTGGTGCTGTTTAATGTTTAGAGGCATATTTGGAACTGATAGGTCACTGTTTTAGGACTTCTGGATAACCCTATAGACCACTGAGTGCATTGTACTGTGATATACGTCATCTCTCTTTGTAATCACATAGCCATTCTTTGTCAGATCTTTGGCACTTGTTCTGCTGACAGAATGTGTGCATGGAAGTGAATTGTCATGCTATGTGCAGTGCTACATAGTTTTAATAGTTCTTCTACAGCTGTCTCTCTCTGTATGTATATAGTCTGTCATACTACAGCAAGAAAGGTTTACTACATGTTATATCCCACTGTCATAAGCCAGTTCCTTTACTTTTTTGGATACCAGACTGATAATATGTTATTTATATAATGGGAAGTTATGTTGACTGTTTTGCAGTTGGGTTTCCTCGCATTATAATGATAGTACAATAAGATACAGCTGCATGTCTGACTGGCTGAACATGAGGTCCAGAATTTTGTCATTTAATGCTGCACACCACTTTGCTGTCCTTTGGTGACCTAGAGCTGCCATATTGTAATAGTCCTGCTCTAGATTGTGAACAGTGAGGCACACAGAGAAGGAAAAACGACAGTATGTGTATTTAATTTTAACATACTTTCATTACAAGATGGATTCCTGAGTGTTTTTTAGTATGTTTAAATGATTTACTTCCTGCCTGTTATTAGTAATTACTAACAGGGTAGAAATGTAAAAAGTTTTGCTTCTGCAGAAAGTTTGATTATGGAATTCGGAACTCATGCCTAATATGGATCTCATAAAGAAGGAGTCAGCAGATCTTAGCAAAATTAATGCTGTAGTGTTCATTTAATTTGTCAGTGGCTGTTCCAATATTATTGCAATAATGTTGCTTTTAATCAAAGAAAGTATAAAAAAACCTATGAAACTGTTGTTCAAGGAGACAGCACCTTGATTTCCTAGTTTCCCACGTATGTGTTTCTCATTGCAATAAAGCAGATTATTATTCTCTGCTGAACTCTGTCATCTGCAAGTTATTTGGTAGCTTAACAGGACAAATTACAGATACAATTCTAGTGGGATTAACTCCAGTAATAAAGTAATAGACTTTTTGTACTTAGTTTTCTCAAACTGATGTAATAAATGAAGATGGTGCTGTAGAAATACTGCTGGATATCTGTACAGAACATTTGGCAGAAGATATAACATGAGTTTTTCATATTTGTCGTTCACTGCTTCTTGGCTCCATCATGGTATGTTTAGTGTAGTTGTGCTTTATTGTTTATTGGATAAGCAAATGGTATTATTGGTGTTGAACTACAGCTGATCAGACTTTCTTGAAAACAGCTTCTTAGGAGCATGATAAATCATATGTCATATCCTTTTGTGGATTTCCACTGTGGAGAATCCCAACATCTTTCTTAGTTTCTTTAGCATATGCCCACTGGCGTACATATACATATATGGCAGATGTGCCAGTGTAACTCCTGAAGCAGTAACTTAAGAATGTATGTACATTGTCTCTAACTGCATGCATTCAAGCTTTGGATGAATAACGTCATGTTGCACAAACACACAACAAATCAGAGATGTAGTCAGCACAAATGTGCAAGAGCAACCTCCATTTTCAGAAAACAGTGAAATTCAGCTGAAAGGTGAAAAAAAAGTATGATACAATAGAAGAGGAGAAAACTATCCACTGGCCAATACAGTAGACTGGAGGCTGTGCTATTAAATTGCCAATGGAAAATATGTGTGCATACATACCTCTCAACTGTTCAGATTTTTGCCTCATATTTTAATCTGTTCCTCCTAAAATATGTGTTTTCCTGGCAAATCATTGAGGATTGAAATCACTAAATAATACCATTCATTTGGGTTTCAGAGTTCATGTCCTTTAGAAAATACATCTTCTTCTTCTCCCAGTTAGGGGTTGCCACAGCGGATAACCTGTCCACTCATGATTGGCAGTGGAGCTTTACGATGTCGAATTGCCAACCTGGCACCCAACCTTCCACAGAAGGCACACACACACACACACACACACACACACACACACACACACACACACACACACACACACACACACACACACACACACACACACACACACACACACACACACTCACTCACACCTAGGGCCAATTTAGAGTGTCCAATCCACCTACAGCATGTCTTTGGGATGTGGGAGGAAACCGGAGCACCCGGAGGAAACCCATGCGACCACAGGGAGGACATGCAGACTCTGTACAGAAGGCAAATCAGCAGAGGATTGAACCAGAGAACCTCTTGCTGTGAGGTAGCAATGCTAACCGCTGCACCACAGTGGCCGCCCTGTCCTTTAGAAAATACATAATTGAAAACGCATTATTCTAGCAACTTTCTAAGTTTATGCAAGTAATATTTAAAATCTGTCCCTATTTTTCGGCCTTTGTCCTCCAGTTATTTCTGCCTTTGTCCAGATTTTCTGTGCTGGGAGGTTGAGAGATATGTGTGCATAGCATTACAAACAGCTGTCATATTGTAAAACAGCTTTCTAATATAATAAGATGGCATGAAGAAACAACTTTAAATATCATTAGTGTTATTTTCTGATAACAGTGTGAATGAACATTCTGAAGGCAATAATTATAAAGTTTGTCTCTCAAAATGACAGTGATGGTTGATTATCACAGCAACAAATGCACAATAAATTTCATGTGTAACTTAGTTTTAAAAAGGGACAGTATTAAACAATGCTGTTAATGGCAATAGACAATGACTTTTTTGCACTAACCAGGGGACAACGTCATGGCACAAAACCAAAAGGAAAGCATCAAGTGAATATCTGTGACGCAATTTGCACATATTAGTTAAGAAAATGTGTGTAGATTTATATCTGCTTAAATAAAAAAGGAACACAATGTTTCAAATGCAAAAACTATGACTTTTACATGTTAGTATGTCAAAAAATGCATACATACATCTGTACTGATATGGTTCTAATAGGATGTCCCACACACTAAGGAGAATGCATGTTGTTGAACAAAGACATAATTAATGTCAGAATATGTTGGTTACATTAATACTTTTGATGCTATCATGTGAGTATGGGCAAGCGGTAGATAGAGAGTGAAAGACAATTGTATTATGTATCCAGTGATTTTTCCGAATGACAAAAACAGAACATCAGAATTAAAATTAATGAATTAATTCATGACGGAATGAATGAATGAATGAATTATTGTCTTTTGTTTACGGGGAAAGTCTGACTGAGCACAAGTTCCATTTCCAGCAGAGGCCATGGAAGAAAAGCTCCACATAAAAATACACATTTACAATAAAAAAAAAAACAATAAAAATTAAACATTTTAAGCATTACTTTGCAGGGAGTACTGAGACACATATTAAAGACATTTCTCATATACTTTAGAAGTTAAATTATTTTATATACGTCAAAGACATGTTAACATGCAATAGCTGGAGATACAAGAGCAATAGGGTCATAGGAAGTTACTAGGCTATTGGCCCTGAGGCCCTTACAAGCCTAGCCAAGAATTTAGTCCATGTTCCAACAAGTCAGCACCCTATGCCACTGTCCAGCAGGGACATAGGTGGAATTCTTCACCACAAAAGCCAGCACTCTATTTAGACACTTGACTTGTTGAAAAAAATTTTTAATAGAACATAACAATTCCACCCATGTAGGAAGCACAAAAAATAAATCACCAACACCACTGGGGTGAAAACAGCATACCGGTTTCAGTTTATAGCCTTCATCAGTGCTAAATGTGTTCCCTAAAAGCATGCATATATACAAAGACAGCATATTGTAACCAAAATTTCATTGGGACATTACAACTGTTCATTTAAACTGGGTGGGAACAAAGCCCCTAGTTTAATTATCCACATATGCTCCTTAAAATTTAAAAGGGAATGCAAACCCTCCTGTTATCCTGTGTTTTTATGAATTCTATCAATAATAGTAAAGGTGTATTTGGCCGTGGGATGTTTTATACTGTGTTTAAATAGGGCATTGGCACTTCTACCACATTTAATGCCACTTAAGTGCTCTGATATTCTTAGTCTGAATGGGCGTGAAGTCTGTCCCACATAAAAATCTGGACAGATACAGCTAACCAAATACATCACCCAATCACTACTACAATTGCCAAAAAATCAAAATATCAAATATGTTGGGACAGTTAGATGAAGTAAAAGCATTTTGTTTGAAAACAAACTTACAGACATTGCAATGCCCACAAGGATGGCAGCCCACTAACTTGCTCCCATCCAATCTCCTCTGTATGTCAATCTTCCCCAGCTTATCCCCTTTCTTACAGTGGTTAAACCATCCACTCATGCTCTTACCTCTCCTATAGGAAAACCTACACCTATCTGGTAATAGAGCTATTTTCTCATCCATTTGTAATATATCCCAATGTCGATATATAATATTCTTTAAAAAGTGTTGTTGCCAAAATCCATAAAAAACCTAATAGGTGGAATCTGTGTCTGAATTTTATCTTGATATTTTAAGGTTTGTTGTCCAGTAATTTGTTGAAAAAAAAGTTACTGCTTTTTGGATACCTTTATTTGAATAACCCCTCATTTGAAACCTTTGTATCATATCTTTGGCCTGTATGTCATAGTCCGCTACCCTGGACCATATTCTTTTAAGTCTTAAAAATTGTGATTTAGGAATATTATCTATTATATGTTGCAGATGGGTAGCATAAAGCAGATTATTAAACTGTGAGTATTTCCTATATACAGTGCTAGTCAGTGTCCCATCATCTAGCACTTTCACTTCAACATCCAAAAAAGTGATAGTCTTAGGATGATAGTTTAACATAAACCTAATCCACCACTTGTTTTCATTTAAATAATCCACAAATTCATGTAAATAAATTTCATCAGGAAGCCAAAGGCCTCTAGATAAATATTATGACTAGCATTGTATATCAAATGCTGTTCAATAAATCCCATAAATAGAGCAGCATAAAAGGGAACAAAAGATGCTCCCACAGCTGTCCCTTTTAACTGCAAATAACAAGAATTGTCAAAATAGAAAACATTTTTGTTTAGCACATGCTCAGTAAGGCATATTAAAAAAGTATTAAACCCAGGATCATACAAAGAGGTCCGTGTGACCCAAAACTCCAAGGCAGTTAACCCTGTCCAATGTGGAATATTAGTGTATAGCACACTAACATCAAGGGTACAGAGTAGCCAACCTTTTTCAATCTGCATATCTGCAATTATATTTAGGAATTGGGTTGTATCTTGTATACGGGCCCGTACATGTACCAGAAGAGGTTTCAAATATCTAGTCAAAAAAGCAGAGAGGGGTTCTGTCAAAGAACCCTTCCCTGACACTATAGGTCTATCTGGAGGTAGCTTATAGTTTTTATGAATCTTCGGTAACATGTAGAAGCTTCGTCTAGTGGGATTTATCACTATCAATGTTCCCCATCCAGTTATCTATGTTACGCTTAAAAAAGTTTAATCGGGTACTCTGCTTTACATGGAGAGGGAGTCTATTCCACAAAAGGGGGAGTCTCAAGGACACAAATCTGTCCCACCAACAAGTCCTATTGATGTCATAGGGGGTTACTGGAGTGGAGCTTGACTTGCGGATATGCAGCAGTCCCATCAGGGCAATGACAATACACATAGGTTCAGTACATGTGTATTGACATTAATGAGGTAGGCCATTAATTCCTGGCAAGAGGGAGATATGCTTAATGAAATAAAGCAAGATGGTAAATGTCATAAAAGAAGATATTGCCAGCCCAGCTATCTGGAATTCTGTAAATAACTATATGTCATTTGTGAATATCAACATGATTTATATAGAAGTGTGACAAAGAGAGATACGGCCAGCACAACGATCTGGAATTTTGTAAATGGTTATGTGTCATTTGTGAATATCTACATGCTTCATTGATTGGAAGTGTATGTTATGTGTATATCAAACTAGGTTTGTGCAGAAATGTGTGTTGAAAAGGGTGTGTAAAGTACTGAGCTTAAAGATGTATCCACAGTGTACCCTACTGGAAAAGAACAGAAATGTATATACACTATTGTAACTGTTTAAATGTATATATTTTAACAGAGGAAACTGGAACACAGGAGGTTAACTTGCAAAACTTCAGAAAAAATAGCTGAAAATAAATTACTTTATGGCAGCAAGGAGACACTATCTGGAGGTAGCTTATAGTTTTTATGAATCTTCGGTAACATGTAGAAGCTTCGTCTAGTGGGATTTATCACTATCAATGTTCCCCATCCAGTTATCTATGTTACGCTTAAAAAAGTTTAATCGGGTACTCTGCTTTACATGGAGAGGGAGTCTATTCCACAAAAGGGGGAGTCTCAAGGACACAAATCTGTCCCACCAACAAGTCCTATTGATGTCATAGGGGGTTACTGGAGTGGAGCTTGACTTGCGGATATGCAGCAGTCCCATCAGGGCAATGACAATACACATAGGTTCAGTACATGTGTATTGACATTAATGAGGTAGGCCATTAATTCCTGGCAAGAGGGAGATATGCTTAATGAAATAAAGCAAGATGGTAAATGTCATAAAAGAAGATATTGCCAGCCCAGCTATCTGGAATTCTGTAAATAACTATATGTCATTTGTGAATATCAACATGATTTATATAGAAGTGTGACAAAGAGAGATACGGCCAGCACAACGATCTGGAATTTTGTAAATGGTTATGTGTCATTTGTGAATATCTACATGCTTCATTGATTGGAAGTGTATGTTATGTGTATATCAAACTAGGTTTGTGCAGAAATGTGTGTTGAAAAGGGTGTGTAAAGTACTGAGCTTAAAGATGTATCCACAGTGTACCCTACTGGAAAAGAACAGAAATGTATATACACTATTGTAACTGTTTAAATGTATATATTTTAACAGAGGAAACTGGAACACAGGAGGTTAACTTGCAAAACTTCAGAAAAAATAGCTGAAAATAAATTACTTTATGGCAGCAAGGAGACACAATGTATAAAACTAGGGAACTCTCTGCATTGTCTTGCAATTGTTTTATTGTGTTATGACTCCCAGCAAGTATCAAGATTTGAGGAAAAGCCCTTATGTATACATTTTCACAGGTAGATGCTAAATGCTACTAGATGCATCAATGGTTATTTTTCATTTGGGATAGAGTCATGTGACAAGAAATAATGTCATTCTGCAAGCTATCCCAGCAGTAATATTTGATATATTAATTTGGGAAGTCTCTTAGTGAGAGACAGTATTCTATATTTTGTCTTTGACCTGACAGCAACAACATCAAGATCCACTCACCACATCTGTCTTGCTGCTCTAATTCAGTAAGTGTACTAGGGAACAGTATAATTCTCTTAGATTCAGTCAGGAATATAGCAAAGCTTAGCTTAGATATTTTTCTTCATTTATTTGAGAGTCCTGCAATGTTGTTTTAAATATTTCCTGTGATTTTGAACTCTGATATCACTGTACATACATATTTAGTATTGTCTTGTACTTTTATTATTTATTATTAAATTAATTTAAACAATTAATTGTGGCTGATCTTTGTGAGACATTTTTTAAGTTCTGAGAGTACTAGCAAATTTATTTGGTGACATGTATGGGCCACTCCTAATAGCCTTGTTCTTGGTCAAACTACCATTTGCATTGATAGAACGGCCTTTGTTAAGGGCCTTAAAGTAGCTGATAAAGAGCTGACTGGTGTCAGGAATAACTACCTTATAGTCTGTGCAAAAGGGGGCATAGCTAGTAAACCTGTGCCAGCCTTTCCCCAGGTAGGTGTGTGTGTGTGTGTGTGTGTGTGTGTGTGTGTGTGTGTGTGTGTGTGTGTGTGTGTGTGTGTGTGTGTGTGTGTGTGTGTGTGTTTGTATATATACGTGTGTCAGCTACTTGAGCAGAGACATGAAGCATGGGTTGACAGAGAGGGTGATGGAGGTCTTGGCTTGGCTACTCAGCTGAGATCTCAACTCTATAGCTGTGACAGTGGGGAGTTTTACTGGGGATCTGGAGAAAGATGGAGAAACCAGCCTCAGACTGACTGTGATCTCTGTGTGCTCTTAAGGGAAATTGCAGTTGATCCAGAGAGCTGCATCTGGTAATACTGTATGCGTTCCTGTCATCCTCCCCATGTACATCCCCCACTGGTGCTAGTGGTGAGCATGAGGCTCCTTGATTACTGGGCCAGTTGTGGGGCATTACAGTAAATGCTAATGAACTATCATAACTATCATATGAAATTCCCAACATATTAATCAGCATGGAACAAATGGATGTGTACAGTACATTAGCTGTAGAGACGTTACACCTGAAAAAGTGATACAATGTAGAGAGAAATCAGGAAAGGTGGATTACTTTCACAAGGACATAAACTAGATGTAAAATGATATCCTTAGTAAGGGAGTAGGCAGCCATATGGTGTATACACTATATTGTATACTTTAAAAACATAATAATTTAATTATTGTGTGGGATGAGTTTTGCTGGAATTAAAATTAAACCTGTCATATTCACCATAGTTTTATTTTATTAAGTTATAGATTTTTATTAGGTGATCTGATTATATTTAGAAGGACTGAATGAATGGCTTTTTTTGTTGTTAAACTCAGTTTTGAGAACAGTTTTTTTTCCATTGCTGGAAGGATATCCTCTCCAGAAACATTCTAACTGATGCTGGGGGTGGACTTGGTAGGGCTGTTACATTCTGGATAAAGTGATGCAGCCTTACTTTTTCTGCCAGAGAAGTATAGCTCTGCATGTGTCAAAGAATCTCTTTTTGTAACCTCAGAGTATTAGTTTCAGCCATATTCTACAGTGAGTGATGCCGCACATACAAGGGAAACCTGGGATAAGTAAAATGAAATCTCTTACCCAAAGTACATACTTAAAGGAAAAGATAGGCAATCCAGTTCCTTACAGGTAGATTAAAACAGTTACAATAAAAGTAGATATCACACAAATCAACTAGTGTAAATTATAGAGTTTGAGTAAATCAGTTGGTAAAATAATGGATAAGATTATATGTTACATATGTACAATATAACTACAGCACAGAAGAGTAGCAAAAAGGGAGAGAACCATGAAAGTAAGGTGCAAAAGTCTGTGGCTGAAAAGAGTCAGTAGACCCGTTTACATACCTCTCAACCTCTTAGAACAAGAAATCTGGACCAAGCCATAAATAATGGGGGAACAAAGGCCCAAAAATAGGGACAGTTTTTAAATATTGCTTTTACAAACATAGAAAGTTGACAGAATAACAGGTTTTGCATTAGCATGAATGTTTTTGAAGGGAATGAAGTCTGAAATTCAAATGCCTGTCAGTATTTTCTGACTTCAATTCTCAATGCTTTGCCAGCGATTTACCAGAAAACCGAAAGTTTATGAGGACCAAATCAAAAATATAAGGAAACATCTGGACAGTCTGCAAAAATCTGTACAGTTGAGAGGTATGCGTCCACTCACCCGGTGAACAAATAGTAAATAAATAAAGGGGTGAAGTAAAAGGGGGAGATAAGATGAGTAGGTAAATAGACTTTTAGAATAAAGTAAAAGTAGTGACGGGGAGAAGTCAGCCCAGATTAAGATAAGGAAGGAAGGAAAAAGGAGTGAGGTAACTAGAAAGAGATAATACAAGTAGGTAAATTGTGTATTAGTGTAAAAGAGAAACATAGAAGGAATGAAGAGGTCAGAGCAGATGTGAGGGGAAAGTTAAGTATAGAAGAGAGAGAGAGAGAGGAGAAGCAGTAGTAGGTGTGAGAATTAGAAGCAGAAAAGGTGGTAACCGCACACAATATGAGGAGGTGAATGGGTACACAGTTACCACCTTTTGTAGGTGTGATAATTGGATACTGAAAAGGTAAGTATGCCACAGTATGAGGAAGTGAATGGGTACACAGTTACCACCTTTGTAGGTGTGATAATTGGATACTGAAAAGGTAAGTATGCCACAGTATGAGGAAGTGAATGGGTGCACAGTTACCACCTTTTGTAGGTGTGAGAATTAGATGTAGAAAAGGTGGTAACTGTGCCATGGTATGAGAAACTAGTATAAGCTCTCTGCTACAGTTCAGAGAATGTTTTCTTTTTCTTTTGACCTTTAACTTTGGGTTGAAGGGAGCGCCAGTATGAGGACTACCCAGGGTATCAGTTGACCTACATATGGCTCTGACTCTTCAGTACAATGCATGTTAAGCTATTCAGTTCTCCCTCTCTCTTCTTCTTTGTTCATAGGTTCATAGGTAGGTACTAGGCTATTGGTCCTAGGGCCTATACAAGCCCAGCCAAAAAGGTACCCTGGCTTTTGCCACCCAAGAAAATTATTTTCCTGTGTCACTGTCGAGCAGAGCCACAGAAGTGATCCCTGGGGTGAATTTCCTATTTCCCATCTAATCATCAGGATTTTTCTTGAAGAGTGCTAATGAGGATCTTTGTTTGATATAGAGAGGTACTTTATTCCAGAGTATGGGAAGTCTCTGGGACAGGAGTCTATCCCTCCAGCATATTCTGTTTATTGTGGTGACAAGGTTAAGGTAGCTCGGAGGGATTGGGATTTCTTTAAGTGGAGAATGTCCAGCAGCTCTGGGTTTGACATAGCTTTGTATGTTAGGCAGAGATCACCTCTGAGTAGGCGATATGCGACGGAGTAAAGCTGGAGTTTTTTGAGATGGTCTGCGTAGGGCATCTGTTTGAGGCCGGTAATCCTCTTTGTGAGGTATTTCTGCGGCCTTTCCAGTTGTTGTAGTTGTCTTGTGAGGTACATACCAAAAGGGGCGTTGTACTCTATAATGGGCCAAATGAGTGATGAGCAGAGGGGAACAATGACCTTTTGTAATGAGGTGTGCCATGGAGAAGGATTTCCTGACTACTGTGGCGATGTGATTATCAAAAGAGAGACTTTCAGTGTTAAGTATACTACCACCTATGTTGTAGTTCATGGGTACAGAGTTTTTACCAAAGGGGATGACAATGCACTCTTTGGCATTGAGCTTGAGGCCATGGCTTTGCCACCAGGCATCTGTCTCAGTGAGGCCCTTTTGTAGGATGTCCACATTGTTAGGAGTTTCGATTATGGCTCCTACTTTGCAGTCATCTGTGAACTTTGTTAGCCAGAGACCTTCTGTGTTAGCCTGTATGTCAGAGAAGTAGATACCAAACAGAAGCGGACCCAGGACTGCACCCTGTGGTACTCCACTTGTCACTGGTCTGAAGTCGGATTTGGAGTCTGCTTCTTTCACAGTGTGGGTTCTGTCAGTGAGTCAAATGGCAACCCATCTTGTGACATAGGGATTTAGACCTAGTTTAGTGAGTTTATCTATAATTCCAGAGTGGGGAATGGTGTTGAAAGCCTTGGCAAGATCTAGATAGGCTGTGTGAACCACCTTACCCTCATCTACAGCTTTGGTGACTGCTTCAAAGAAGTCTGTCAGGTTTAGGAGACATGATGTGCCTTTTACAAACCTGAACTGGGTGGGATCCAGAGTTTGGAGATTACCAGTGTCTTTGTTTATAAGTTACATGATGATACGTTCCATGGCCTTGCATACCAGACTGGTCTGGTTAATAGGGCAGTAGTTCCCAGGGTCCATGGTGGCTCCCCCTTTGTGGAGTGGGATAATCGTCGCTGTGCACCATTCAGTGGGCACAAAGCCTGAGGTGAGGCTATGATTGAACATGGTACTTAGGTGGGGTGCCAGTTCATTCTCTAGTTCATGTAGAATGCAGCCTGGGATGTTGTCTGGTCCCATGGATGCTGTGTTCTTAGCTTTGGAGAATGTGGTTTTTACCTGTGCAGCTGTGATTACAGGAACTTTGCATTCTTCCGGTAAAGATATGGGCCCTTTAGGGGGTGAGAGCAGGGTAAAGTTAGCACTGAACCTATCTATCAGGATGTTGGCAATATCATTTGGGTCTGTATATTTAGTGCCATTGTGCTGTAACTCAGAGCAGATATGAGTGTTGCCATTGAGATACTTGACATAGCTATAGAATGCTTTGTGGTTGTCTTTAGAATCAGTGGCAATTTTGTTTTCGTAACTAGGTTTGGAGGATTTTAAGAGGGATCGCAACTTCTTCCTGAGGCTGTCCAGGGAGCTCCTCCACTCATGGGATTTTACTGTCATTTGCAACAGTTTCTTCTTTCTATTGTACAGTTTGTTTATGGCAGGGGACCACCAGATTGGCTTCCTTTTTTTGGAAGATAGCGTCTTGGTTCTGTTTAGGATAGCACGATCCATGCACTCGTGTAAGTGCTTATAAAGTGCAATTGTATAGGATTCAGTAGTCATAACTGTATTGTCCATCTGCATGGGTGTCATGAAGTTGGCTTTGGAGAAATTTTTTACTGTGGTTTCCTTAATGGGGGTGGGGGCAGGATGTGGATATCTAGGGCAATTAGCTTATGGTCGGATTGGACCAATGAGGTGTTTACTTCAGGTGTGGAACACTGGTCACTCATGTTGGTAATGACTAGATCTAGGATCTTGTTGCCCTTGGTGGGAGTGTGGATAAGTTGAGCCAGGGCATTGGAGTTTATGAATTCCAGAAAGAGATGAGTGAAGGAGTTGGTACATGAGTAGTTTTTCCAGTTAATGGTGGGGTAGTTGAAATCGCCCATTATTAGGGTGTTTGGTTGAACCCCAATATTTTCCAGTACATCAAGAAAAGAGGAGTGAGAATCCTGGGGCATAGTGGGGGATTTGTAGCAAGCTACAATTTGGACTGCAGTTTTGCCCAGAGTTAGTTGCACTTGGATAACCTTGGACGCATTATGCTGAGCAACTAGCCTGGAGGTGTGGATATCCTTAATGAATATGGACACACCTCTGCCTTTGGTTTTCCAGTCCAGGTTACATGGCTATAAAGTGTGGTATGAGTTATAGCCTGGTAGTGCGGGGTGCTCTCTAGAGCCTTGAACCAGGTCTCAGTCACTGCACAGATATCGATGCTCTCCATTTTAAGGAGTGCCTCGAGTGAGTGCATTTTGAGATTTAGACTTCTAGCATTGAGTAGCATCACCCTCAATTTTTGCTTGCCTGTTCCTGTTACAGTGGTGAATTTGTCATTTGAACCTTACCTAAAAAAGCACTATAGGGGCGGCAGGAACCTTAGCCAGTATCCAGAATCCCAGGGGTGACAGGTGCAGGGCATCTCTGGCAAAGCATCATGGTCTGTTGACCATGTTATCCCAGGCAGACAGATACTGGATCCTTTTAGAATGACACCAGAAGCTTAGCCAATTGTTGAAGTCAATCATTTTGTCCTTGTACTGCGGTATCATTTTGTGTGATGGCAGAATGTTACTCAAGGCTAGGGTCATACCTACATAGCCTGCAAGATTGGAGAGCTCTTCCATGTCTTTTTTCATGTAGTCCAGGGAGGTATGTCTCAGGTCATTCATACCAACATGGACAATGACAGAGTCGTATTTGTACTTGTTGTGGAGTGACCTGAGTGCGTGGATTATGTGGCGGATCCTGGCACCTGACATGCAGCTGACAGTAACCTTCTCCTTGTTTAGCCAGGTGAGTGGGACATCAGTGTGCCTGACTATAGAGTCACCTATGACTAGTGTGTTGGGTACGTTGTTTTGCCTTATTGGCTGTGGGTGAGTGGCACACTGAGTCTGTGGACTATGTGCCATATGGGTTGTGTTGGGGGGTAGAGGTTGCTTGCATTTCTGCTTTGGAGGTCTCTGTTGCTTGAGCAGATTATTATTGAGAGCCTCCGTGAATGTTTTTGTGTTTCTATGTGTGGATTTTGGTGGTGTAGATTTAGTGAGACTATGTGATGAGTGTGGTGTGGTGCAAGTGTTTACCTTCTCCTCTTGACTGTCAAGTTCAGTCTTAGTTGTAGAGAGCTTTGCCTCCAGTTTGGCTAGATAAGTGCATCTCTCACAGGTTGTAGTGTTGGGTGGTAGGAGGAGAGGGTTGTCTGTGTACATGAGGCGATTTCTACATTGACCCAAGATGCCCAGATTCATTAGATAGACAGGAGAGAACACTGGGAGCTGACCCTTGGACATGCCTGAATAAAAACTATTTTCCTCTAGATAAGTGAGGAAAGTCAGTACAAGAGCTGTTTTTCTCTAAGCAAGTGAGGAAAGTAAGTACAAAAACTGTTTTCCTCCAGGTAATGAGAAAGGTTGAGTGCTGTAGTAATTAATAGCGTATCTATTGCTTACAGCAAGTTCTGAGCAAGTGCTGATCACAAATAAGCAAATTCAAGTGCTAAAACTAAGAATCTTTATCTGGACTAAACTAGTTACAGGAAAGGGGGAAAACAAGTGCAAATGTGGGCTTTTAAATCAGAAAGTTGAGAGAGATGGAAAAATTGCCCAAACGGCCAGTAACTACAATTTCTGGGCCAGAACCACTCCTTATGTGGTAGATAGGTTACCTAGTGCTTACCACTCCCACTGATAAGCTAGAAGGCTTCCCTCCAACACAGAAAGCTTGGGGGGGCTCAGAAGCTTACATACAGTCCTGAATACAGCAAATCTGGATCTGGACTACACTAGTTACAGGAAAGGTAGGAAACAGGCTTAGATTTCTTTTTATACAGCAAAGTAGCTAAAACAGCAGTAAAAACAATTTTTATAAACAATTGTTACAGACAAGTTGAGTGAAAGAGAGAAGGACACTGATTCATGTGTAAAATCACTGGCACTTACCTGATGTCTTCTTTAAAAGTAGCCACCTATCAGCATATACATTCTGACTTAGCCTCACCCCCTTTTAAAAACTAACTAAGGTTTAGGGCAGCAAATCACACTATTTCCATTGCAGTTTGGTTGCAACAAAATAATACATTTTTTATATCAGTATTGATAAAAATTATAATTAAATTAGAAGGTAAACATACATTTCTCGTAGCCTTTCTAGCTGTTGGACCTTCTTCACTCATTAATATCAGCCATTCAATGAACAAGCATCACTTAATAACCTGAGTGGAATTTTCATTTCCTGTTCTCTTTTCTGTAAGAAGTTAGCCAATGCACTAGTAAGCCCAATACATTTACAGATCAATTAGCAAAATTATGTATGTCCCTTGTATTCTTAAAGTTTGCAGCAATGTTTGATTCTGGTGTTTCTTAAGGAAGGCTGCTCCTGTCAATAGCCATCTTAAGAAAAATTACTGGCTTAAACTTTTCATGGTCCGGGAAACAGCCTTCATTATAGGCACGATGAGGTAGTACTTACTTGAAGTGCCTGTACAGGCCTTCACCACACGTCAGGTCTTCAATTAGTATCTGTTACCATCTGCATCCTCTATGGCTCCATCATCTTCATGCTTTCAGATAACATGACCATGTAGAGCTCCAGGTACTTTCACAAGTCTTCCTTTGAAATAGAAGAACCACACAATTCTTCTGGTCACCTGCAAGCAGTTTGCTTATTTAGTATTTATCCTGTTTGTTTTTCTTTCCAGAGCACTGCGTCTATTAGAGACAACACTGATCTGAGAAGAAGTCAAAGTAACTGAAATGGCTGTTACAAGAAAAGCTGAGAGTGATTTTTAAAATAGTCACTTTTTCTTTAGAAATAGATGATTTAAATACCAGAACTAAAACTAGCATGAGCTATTTTAAATCATTTGACATGAGCAGTTAAAGGGTCTTTAATATTAAGATGGCAGAGTTTACACTTTGTGGTAGGCCACTGCTATATTCAACTATCCTTTGGCAGAATAGTACTGCTACAACTGCTTTATCATAGCATTTGTTGGGCAAGTGTGAAGCTTCTGAAGTATAATAACACTGCATACATTCACACAAATGTGTCACATTACCACTACAGAACAGGAACTCTACAAATCTATAAGCTGGAAATACCATTTCAAAGAAAATAATTGTCTGTGTGAAATCTTTTATTCTGCTTTTTTGTGCTTATAGTAATTTACTTGTAGGATACAAAAAAAGTTTAATTCTGCTTCAAACATGTTTATCAGAATTTACCTGTCAGATACCAAACCATTTTGTATATTTTTGCTTTAATCAATAGGGGGTATAAAGGTAAGTGTGTATTAAAATGTGGTATAATGATGAAATATTCCAATGTAAGAGGTTTTCAGAGAGTAATATAAACATTTATAACACTTCTATTTCTCTTTTCTGCAACATATTTTCCTCATACCATTTGTAAGGACATTTATCATGAAAAAGTAAAAAAAAACATAAGTAGGTAAGACTATCAGTCTATATAACAATTGTGCAGTTTATTATGAATAAGTGAGTATTGGACAATAGTACAGTTTATTATGTAGGAACTTAGGTTCTGTCTTATACTGTTAGGAACCTGTCTATGACATCAGCTCTCATTCTCTAGATTTTTTCTGACAGTAATATTTTCCAGCTTCATTCTGCAAGGTTGTTCTTCACTTCAGTCGATTTTCTCTCCTAGAGGTACAGCTCTGGACACTAAGTTCTCTTTACAAATGGCAAGCACTCTCTGCCTGGACTTGTCTGAGTTCCCTTTTTTATATTTTCTACAAATGTTCATTAACAACCCTGTTCTTACTAATACGTGCATTTTTTAATTTTTAAAGTAATCAATACAACTGAATAAAGCGCTGACTACATTTAAAGGAAATAACATTCTGTTTATGCCTTTGCTCTTGTGGTACCATCCTACATCCAAATGAGGCTGCCTTTAGGAACTTTTCCAGGGTAAACCTACTTCAGCTTGTACATGAATGCAAAATTCCCACTAATCCTCTACAAATGGACCAAGCTGAGAGGGCTGCCACATTTGTCTCTGACTTTTGCCAGCACCTAAACAGCTGCTTAGAAAAGTCAGTACTGATCTGCCCTAAATATACTAGTAAATTTAGGAATAAACTTGAGATTCTTGGTTTATTAGACTGTATAACAAGGGAAAAAAATAACAAAAAGCTGTATGATATGCCCATCTCCGTACCTCAAGACCACACAGAAACATGTTAGCAAGGAACTTAAATGCAAAGTAGAGTACGAACTTAAAGTCACCACAGATGTTAAGGAAACTACAAGTCTTTCTTTAATTATATCAGGAAATCAAGGATAATGCCCATCAATGCACTGAACTCATCTATAATAATATCATATGTGTTCCAGTCCCTAGGATATAACCAGTATATCAGCAAATTTAGTGCTAAACTTAACTGGCCTACTCACATTGCTGCCCCAGCTATCACTGAAATTTAGTTAGAACCTTACAGCAAGTCTTAGAATCCCTGTTAAAGTTTAAAGATAATACTCCCATGGGACCAGACAACATACTAGGCTGCATTGTCATCAGTTATGTAGCTTCCAAGCAACTGTAGCTCCTCTATACAAAGGTGGTCCCTCTACAGACCCATGTAATTTCAGGCCAGACAACCTCACCAGCCTTATATGAAAAGCTGTGCGCATTATGGTTAGAGTCATGGGCAGAGTTAGGGTTACAGACAGCAAGTATTGCCCCTACCCCTAATGCTAATATGCATCTTAACATTAAAAGGTCCTTTCCAACTACACAAGACAGCTTGGAAACAGACATACATTTCAAAGCTTTACTGGAAAAGCTCACTGAGACTCTGCACAGACTGATGTGAGGGAAAGGTTTGTTTGTTTTTCTTGTATTGCTTTTTTGCAATCTGTATTGCTTTATTGTGTTCTCCTGTTTTGCATATTGTGGTGTATTTTCATTACACTGTGTTTTAATTGCATTCTGTTTTCCATTGCATATTTAATATAGGAAAGCAACCAGAGCTGTATCTCTTGTGAGTCACACAGAAATTAAAACAAGTCCATTAATGTTAATTACCTGTGAACTAAGGGAGAATCTGGGGACTAAACTTTGTATTTAAGGGGTAAAATAAAACAGCTCAAGGCTTTACTGGAAAAGCTCATTCAGACTCTGTCATAGACTGCAGTGAGGGAAAGGTTTGTTTTTCTTATATTGTTTTTTTGTAATTTGCATTGCTTCATTGTCTTCTTCTATTTTTGTATATTGTAATGTATTTTCATTATACTGTGTTTTAAATGTATTTTGCTTTCTATTCCATGTGTAAACTAAGAAAGAGAACACAGCTGTGTCTTTTGAGAGTCATACAAAATTTTTCTTCACTCTCCCATCCTCATGCTGTTGTGTTTTCAAACTCAACTGTCACTCTAGTTGTCCATCCCTTATTTTAATTTGACCACATACTTCCTCCTCTCTCCTCCTTCATTGGCTATTTTCAGTAAACATAAAATTACCATTTTGCGATGTCATTCCCTTTTAGCTATTTAAATTTATTAGCCCTCCCACCATATTACACAGAACCTTGCATCTTAAGAGAAGTGTAGAGTGTAAAGAATGCACTTGGCTTGCTTTATATATTAGGATCGCCAGATTGGTTAAAATATCTCCTACCGTTCACAACAAGGTGAAAAATAACACAGCGTTCAACAGCTAATCTGTTTATTTATTTGCCTTTGTTTACCAGTAAAGACCAACTGATAAACAGATTTACAACATTTTAGCTGAGGCCTGGGATAAGAACAGCCAGTAATATACAGTATAAATGAAAATAATTACATAAGAGGAAAACATATGAAAAAATACAGGTAGAAGAAAGGAATGCAAACATTATAAAAGAAAAAAAATTCATAGGTAAACATAAAACTACAAATGCATTTTTTTTTCTAATAGTAAAAGACGTGAGTAAACAAAAGCAGAATTATGGCATGATATGAACCATAAAATTATGCAGTATGGTGCAAGTACGATTGCATATCAGGTAGGAAAATAAAAGAATGGTTGACCTTGTGCAAGAAAACTATATTTAATCAACAGTAAACCTGTAAAAGAAGGTACAAAAGAGAATGGAAAATCAAATGATTAACAAAGATGTAATAGTGAGAATTAAGCAAGAAATGTGCCCAGCCGAACTTTCAAAGTCAACAAACATTAAATAAATAAATAAATAAATAACATAAACTTCAATAATTTTAACTAGAATAGAAGGAGACAGAGATTTGGGGAGGGTGATACAGGGCAACGGCTACAATACTGACAGGATAAAATATTTTGAGTGAGACATAATGTATGTAAACTATGACTAAGGAATGAAAGGTTAGCAAACTTAGTGTTGCTGCCTGGAATATGGGAGTGGGGACTCAAAGTTAAAGATCAAAACATATGTCAGACATAGTAAGAATTATTATAGGTTTTCAGATAATAACTTTAAGATGTAGTTATAGATGATGATAGTTAACCTGATGTTTAACAAGAGTAAAATCAAGAGTTTGCTAGATATTGTTTAAGTTGTTTTTTAAAAGTCTTGAGGTGATTACTTTGTCTCAAAGCCAAAGGAATAGAATTCCAAAGCTTAGCAACACAGGTAAAATTTACAATGGATAACTTAAATACACACATCGACCATATCTTTAAACAGAGATGTCAGTCAAGTCAAGATATGAAATTAAATAGAGATATCAATAATGGAAATAACTGACAGGCAAAGTAGATGCACAGTGTGCAGAGGCATGACGCATGCAAGCTTTAATTAGAGCCGTCATTGCCAATGAAGTTAGAAATGAGAACATAGCCCTCAACAGTTGCTTATAGTGGATAACTAGTTAAAGGACAACAACAGGATATTAAAGCATATTGCTCAACCTGCTGTCTCTTTTAGCACCTATTCGTTGATTCAGCCTTGAAAAATCAACCATGCAGCTTTAAAAACTAATCCACTCAATTGTTTTCCCTGTTAGGCCTCCTACCATTCTGTACCGTTTTACTTTCAATTTGAAAACCAAGTTGAAAAACCTCTAGCTGGCTCTGAAATGATAATGTCACATCTGCCAGAGCTCTTGCTCTAGCTACTGGGATGTTTCCTTCCCCAAAGTGATGTACTCCCACCTGATTTTCATGCAGTATAGAAGAGCCATTGGACCTCCCACATTGTGATGCAGAGCTGCCTTGCCCAGCCCACTCTTAACCTAGCAAAAATGTCAAACTATAATCTCACATTTCTGAAGAGCCCTACTGACATGTGACAAAGTACAGGGAGAAGCACAGTAACAGCTGAAAAAACTAAGAGCATAAATTTGCAATGTCCATGAGTAGACAGGTGGTGCAGCGGGACAGCCACGGTGGTGCAGCGGTTAGCATTGCTGCCTCGCAGTAAGAGGTCCTCCGGTTTGATTCTTGGCTGGGGTGCCTTCTGTGCTGAGTCTGCATGTCCTGCCCGTGGTCGCGTGGGTTTCCTCTGGGTGCTCCAGTTTCCTCCCACATCCCAAAGACATGCTGTAGGTGGATTGGACACTCTAAATTGGCCCTAGGTGTGAGTGTGTGTGTGTACCTTCTGTGGAAGGTTGGGCGCCGGGCTGGCAACTCGACATCGTAAAACTCCACTGCCAATCATGAGTGGACAGGTGATCCGCTGTGGCCACCCCTAACCGAGAAAAGCCAAAAGAAAAAGAAGATGAGTAGACATTAATTGCATGCTTTTACATAAGAAGCAGGTGTCTGTCACAATTAATTGACAACACTACATCAGATTGCAAGAAGTATGCAATACCGTAATTTTCTTAAATTACCACTTTAAAAAAGCATGTGGGTGCTGTCATGCAAGTCTGTGAAATATTTTGTGTTTATAGTGCATCATTTGTTAGCTATTTAACCAAACAGGAAGGAAAAATTTGTGGGAGTTTGATGCTTTGCAAAACAGTGATTATTCCCAGTGCTATGGAGCTTGCTTCTAAATTTGACAGGAGGAGTGCAACAAAAACAATCTCCCACTGTAAGGAAGGAAAGGCTGACAAGAAAACAATACATTAGTCTGGTCACCTGCTGTGAGCTGTCAATCACATGCAGATAATGGGTCAAATTACCCTTAGCTCTTTGACAGCTAGGGAAGGTAGGGGTGAAGGGGGAGGGGAGATACCTTGAAGAACTAGATTTCAGCCTTCACAAAATAAATCAAGTTAGCATTTCTAAGAAGAAAGAGCAATAAAATGCACTTTTCAGTTCTGTTCTGTAGCATTTGCACTGCTTGTGTTTGAAGTAGTCAATGAAAAAGGATAAAATTTTAACCAAAGGTAGGTGACTATAACACAGCAGTGAATGCCTGTAAAACATATATAATAAACGTATAATAAGATTTCCAAATTTGTCACCAAAGCCAAATACTCCTCCCATCACTGTATTGCCCTTAAGTTGTTACATTGGCTTGAACTCTCCAACCATCTAGACTATCTTCCGATTACCACAGCCCACAACCTAATCTTTCAACCCTCTAAGTGCCCTGCTCTATGCAACATCCTTCTCCCCTACACCCCTCAGAGAACTCTCAGATCTATTCATCAAAACCTAATCTGTGTCCGAAAACACAGTCGCCATGCTGGTCAACTCCTGCTATCCTTTTCCTTAGCAAAAAAAATGGAATTCTCTTCCTTCCTCTCTAAGGACCTGTGCACACTTTGAAAACTTTAAATCTCAGTTACATTCCTACCTTTACTCTAACAGAAAATGCAACTGCATTCTCCCCACCTAGTCCTATAATTCTCTGTCCAGCTATGATTGCTAGCCTCTCTAGCTATGATCTATAGGCTACCACACATATGTACATATTGTAAATATCAAATTTGTACCATGTACCTAAGAATCTGCACCTGCTCTCTAACATGAAATTTAACTGTAAATTGTTCATTAATAATATTGTGTCTGTATCTAAAGGTAACATGTACCTAAGAAATTACACCTGCTCTCTAGCATGAAACACAATTGTAAATTATTGTTCTTTTTTATATTGTATCTGTATCTAAACTTTGTATCATGGAGCTTTTCTCCCTGGGCCTCCACTGAAAACGGGCTATCTGAGACCAGTGGACATCCCCAGTCATCAAACTGGAAATAAATAAATAAATAAAATAAATAAATAAAACCAGTGGAATGACAGGAGGATTAGGGAAAATGTGGCAGATCTGATGCAATTTTTTGGAGATAAACAATGCATTCTGGGATACTTAGAGGGAGACTAAACAGTCAGAATTATTTCAAGATGTCAGACCCCATGTGGTCAGAGTCAGAAATTGCATAAAAAAATATCTAGAAAGCTCTAAATAGTCCCAAAGTGGTGTTAAAATGTTGGAAACACCATACCATGATGAAATAAACATATTTTTTAAGTCTGTGGGTGCGGTTGTCCTTTAATGCAAGTGGTATCCATGTTACTTTGGGCAGAGCTATTATTTACTTGTTACCTCTGTAACATATTATTACTTTAAAGTACTTAATAGTTTAGTAAAAACTTCATGTGATTTGCTGCCTAACTGAACTCTGTTGTATAGTCCCACACATGTTGTGTTTATTTATATGTCGACTGCTGAAAGCCCTTGGGGTGTGCAGTAATATTTGTCTCACAAATGTCCCTTTGTGCCTTATAGCATGTGTGTGTACATTTGTGTGTATATACATAAGTATGTGTATAGATAGATAGCTGTAGCTGTATATGTATGTATATATATATATATATATATATATATATATATATATATATATATATATATATGCATGTGGGTATATATATATATATATATATATATATATATATATATATATATATATAGATATATATAGATACATATGTAGATATATATGCACATATAGAGAGATGCATGCGCACTTGTCATTAACATTGCAGCTGTAACAGTCATTATTATAGTTGTACAATACCATGAGGCATTCTGAGTAGAATGAAAGTATATATTTTGCTTGTGTAAAATATTGCAGTATGTTAGTGGAGTATTTTTAGGGTTCATAGGTGTGTACTAGGCTAATGGCCCTGGGGCCTTTACAAGCCTAGCCCATAGGATTACCCTGCCATTGCGCCACCCGGCCTTAGTTCCCAGTCCTTCTGTCAAATAAAGGAACTGGAATGATCCCTGGGTGAATTTTCTATTTCCCATCCAGTCATCAAGATTTCTCTTGAAGAGTGCCAGTGAGGTGCTCTGCTTGTCATGTATGAGAAGTCTATTCCATAGCATGGGCAGTCTCTGGGTTATGAACCTGTCCCTCCACCTTGTTCTGTTGATTGTGGTAATGTGATTGAGGTCTCTGGAGTGTGTGGTGTGGAGGGATTGGGATTTCTTTAGATGTAACATTTCTAACAGAACTGGGTCAGACATGGCTTTGTAAGTCAAGCAGAGCTCACCTCTAAGTAGGCGATATGAGACAGAGAATAGTTGGAGTTTTTTTAGTCTGTCCATATAGGATAAATGTTTAAGGTGTAGGATCCTCTTTGTGAGGTACTTTTTTGGCCTCTCTAGTTGTTGCAGGTGTTTAGTGAGGTACATGCCAAATGGAGCATTGTACTCAATGATTGGCCTAATGAGGGAAGAGTAGATGGGAGACAATGACCTCTTTCTTCCTGGATGCAAAACCCTTAGTAATGAGATGTGCCACATAGAAGGACTTTCTGACCACAGTGGCAATGTAGTGGTCAAAAGAGAGGTTGCTGTCAACCTGTGTTCCCAGATCTCTTATAACATGTTCAGTGGACTACCATCAATGTGGTAATTCATGGGAACTGGGTTTTTCCCAAAGGGGATGACAACACATTTTTTGGCATTGAGCTTAAGGCCATGGTTCTGACACCAGTCGTTGGTGTCATTGAGGCCTTTCTGTAGGATGTCAGCATCACTTGGAGAGTTAATAATAGCTCTCAACTTGCAATCGTCTGTGAACTTTGTCAGCCAGTGTCCCTTCATGTTGGCCTGGACTTCAGAGAAGTAGATACCAAACAGGAGAGGACCCAGGACCGAACCCTGTGGGACTCCACTCGTGACAGGTCGGCAGTCTGACTTGGAGTCAGCTACTTTCACAATGTGGGTTCTTCCTGTTTGCCAGTTTGCCACCCACCTAGTGATATAGGGGTTGATGCCTAGCTTAGTGAGGTTTTCTATGATTCCTGAGTGGGGAATGGTATCACAGGCCTTGGCCAGATCAAGGTAGGCTGTATGAACCACATTGTCTTTATCAACAGCTCTGGTGACTGACTCAAAGAAGTTGACCAAGTTGAGCAGGCATGATCTACCCTTCATCAAACCAAACTGTGTGGGATCCAGAGTTTGGAGTTTCCCTATATCCTTGTTTATTAGGTCCATGATGATGTGATGATGCATTCCATAACTTTGCATATCAGACTCATCAGGCTAATGGGGCAATAGTTCCCAGGGTCTGTATTCGCTCCTCCTTTGCAGAGAGGGATAACTGTAGCAGTGCACCATTCGGTAGGGACAAAGCCTGAGGTGAGGTTGTGATTGAACAGGGCATGCAGGTGAGGTGCCAGTTCACACTGTAGTTCATGTAGAACACAGCCAGGGATGTTTTCAGGTCCCATAGAAGCTGTATTCTTGGCCTTGGACTGTGCTGCTTTAACCTGTGCAGCAGTAATACTGGGTGCCTGGCAATCTGCTGGTATTGTGACTGGTCCCTTGGGGGGGTAAAGTTGGCACTGAATCAGTCGGCCAGTATATTGGCAATATCTGTTGGCTCGGTATAGGAGGTACCATTGTGCAGTAGCTCAGAGCAAATCTGGGTATTGCTGTGGAGATTCTTTACATAACTATAGAAGGCCTTGTGGTTTTCTTTACTATCTGCTGCAATTCTGTTTTCATAGCTAGCTTTAGAGGATTTGATAAGGGATCTCAACTTTTTGTTGAGGCTGATAAGGGAGTTTTTCTAGTCTTGGGATATCACCTTATTCCGCATCCATTTCCTCCTCCTGTTGTAGAGTTTCTTTATGGCAGGGGACCACCAGATTAGCTTCTTTTTTTGGAGGAGAGCATCTTGGTTCTGTTGGGTATGGCGGGATCCATGCATTTGTGTACTTGTTCATACAGTGCATTGGTGTATGATTTGGTGGTCATGCAACTGATCTCCATTTGCATGGGTGCTGTGAAGTTAGCCACCTCTGTTTTTAGAAGCCCAAAGTTAGCTTTGGAGAGGTTTTTCATGGTGGTTACCTTTGCTGGGGGTGGGATGTCGATTTCCAAGGTGATTAGTTTGTGGTCGGATCTAACCAGGGAGGAGTTGAATATTAGTGTAGAGCAACAGTCACCCATGTTAGTAATGACCAGGTCAAGGATGTTGCTATTTCTAGTGGGGGTAAGAATGAACTGGTCCAGGGCATTGGATTTAATGAATTCCAGGAAACGTTGGGCAACTGCAGTGGTACATGAGTAATTTTCCCAGTTAATGGAGGGGGTAGTTGAAGTTGCCCAGTATGACAGTGTTAGGTTGGACCCTAATATTCTCCAGGGTGCTTAGGAACGTGGAGTGTGAGTCTTGGGACATGGTTGGGGACCTATAGCAGGCTACGACCTGAATCACAGTCTTACCCAATGTTAGCTGCACCTGAAGTATCTCAGATGAGTTATGTTGGGCTACAAGTCTGGAGGTGTGTGCATCCTTTATGAATATGAAAACACCACCGCCCTTGGAGCTTTGGACCAAGTTCTGGGGCCAAAAGGTGTAGAATGAGTTATAGCCTGGTAGTGCAGGGGTGCTTCTGCTGCTTTGAACCAGGTCTCTGTTACAGCACAAATGTCGATGTTCTCCATTTTAAGGAGTGCTTCGAGCGAGTGCATTTTGAGATTTAGACAGTGTCTGTAAACATTGACTGATGTCATTATTAAGGCTTTGTTTTTGTTTTTAGTCACATGGCATAGTTTTGCTCAGCAGGTAAATTTAGAATATATTGTTAATGGGGCAATGTTAGTTGTCCTTGGTGAAATATGTGTGCTGCATTTGGCATTCATTACCAATGCTAGGGCCATTATAGTACATAAAACAGGATCTGCTATATAAACATGTTGTGATACGACATGTACATACATACTAGATAAGTTTAAAAATATTTATTCTAACACCTGATATGAAATAAAGAAAAAAGCAAATAAAACAACAAGCTGAAGACAAAAAAGGCAAGATGTAGGACTCCACAAATGAATTTAATGTTAGCGCTTTCATTCACTAGCATCAATGAACTTCATCAGACAAAAAACATCCAACACTAAGTATCTATAAATACATCTTTAAATAATGACATCCCCAGCCCCTCAAATTAAATGAAAGACAAAGTACTAAAAATGACTCCCATTAAATTTCACATAACATCACATACTAAACACAATTTTGTAAAATACAATAAATAAATAACTACTTCACCCATCTAATGATTTCAACTTTAAAAGGCACTTAATAGAACAACAGTGGTTTAAACCAGGGTGAGCATGTGCATTTAATCTTAGCTGCCAAAGCAGCTACCTTTTCTCCAATTTCAATGCCCACAGTCCACTCCTAATAGCACCTGTGTCATTGTATCTAAAGAAGTCTTTTAACTAGACAAAAGCGCTCATACATAAAGTTTTTTACGCCTTCACTTGTGGCCTGGATTTTTTATTTTTTATTCAGTGACTAAGTCCAGTAATGTCTTAGCCAAGGCCGCTTGTGCAGACAGCATGAAAGTTGAATCTTTGGCAAGTGCCTCAACCAAAACAGGGGATACTTGGTAGGCGTAATAATTGAAAATCCTAAAATCACCCACATCATTAGTCAAAATATAGACGTTAGGCTGTAAATCCTCAGTAATGTCAGTTCTTACTCCACAAAAGTTAGATACTACCTCCACTTCCATCTGTTCTGTTTCTTCTGTCACTGTTTTCGAAAGTTCCCACCCTGTGCATTTGATTGGTTCCTTGAATTGTCCATATGAAAACCCTGTGGTCCAGATTGGTTATCAGGAATATTCAGACCGGCAGGTATCTGAGGCTGTTGCTGACATTTTTTTTAACTGTTCACTACATCTAATAGGTGTACCAAAAGTATCCGCATCAGTCTGAACACTAGAACCAGCAGAAACTGTGTTTTCAGCATTACTGTTATTAACTGGCACATTGGCAAGGTTCATAGCACCATTTATAGGTATGAAGATATGTGAAGGCTGCCAGCCTAGCTAGATAGAATTTTGTAGATAATTCTTTGTCATTGTAAATATGAATATAATCCACAGGTTTGTCCTCTTAAATGTAAGAAAACTGTGTTAAATGTTGAACTTCAAAAATGTAACCACAGTGCACTCTGCTGGAAGAAAGCTGCTAAGTCAAGCATTGTATGACTGTTTGATCTCAAAGCTTGGAGACACAATGTCTGGACTGAGGAATTCCTTCTGTTGTTTTGAGACCAGAGTTACTTGCTAGATTTTACATATATAATGTCTTTTATTGCTTTAGTTTCCTGGCCAGGTGCAAGATCAAAAAATGTTAAAACTCTGAGTTTCTGTTAGCCTGGGAACCAGAGAAGAATAATGTAATCTAAAATAAGTCAGCAGTGATGTATTATTTTTAAGACCTTCTCAGAGAGAGAAAATCAGAGCATTCTGCATTTGTCTTCAGAAACGACCACTCACCAGTACTCTGTCTTTGTTTATTTAGAACTGTGATTGCTCTTAGAGTTAGATAGGAATTTAGTCAGATTTAGTCTAGCTGTTTTCTATATTTATGTCAGACTATTCTACAGTATTATTTTAAGCATTTCCCTGTGATTTCTGAACTCTTGACTAGCACTGTGTTGAATTGTGAAGATTTGTCTTATGTTTTTATTATTTATTATTAAACATTTTTAAACCTTTCAACTGTGGCTGTTTTGTGTAGAGATAATTTAAGCTCTAGAGTACATTGCATGTATATAGTGATACTGTACAAAGCCACTTCAAATAAGCCTTACAGGTTCATAGGTTCATAGGTGGGCACTAGGCTATCAGCCCAAGGGCCTAAGTAAGCCTAGCCAACAAAGTTCCCTGGCTTATGCCAACCCAAGAAAGTTAATTTCCTGTGCCCCTGTTGAGCAGAGCCACAGAAGTGATCCCCGGGGTGTATTTTCTATTTCCCATCCACTCATCAAGATTTTTCTTGAAGAGTGTTAATGAGGAACTTTGCTTGACATAGATGGGTAGCTTGTTCCGGAGTATGGGAAGTCTCTGGGACAGGAATTTATCCCTCCAGCATGTCCTGTTTATTGTGGTGACAAGGTTTAGGTCTCTAGAGCATGTAGCTCGGAGGGATTGAGATTTCTTTAGGTGTAGCATGTCCAACAGCTCAGGGTTTGACATAGTTTTATATGTTAGGCAGAGATCACCTCGGAATAGGTGATATACTACAGAGTAAAGCTGGAATTTTTTTGAGATGGTCAGTGTAGGCATCTGTTTGAGGCCAGTAATCCTTTTTGTGAGATACTTCTGTGGCCTTACTGCTCATCACACTTACCAATTGGATAACAATATTGCACAGTAATAATTGGATACCCTTTAGTAAGGGCCATTTTAGTAGCTGATAAGAGTAGTTTGTGGCACTGATTACTACCATATAGCCTGGCAGGAGGGGGCATAGCAGGAGAACCTGTGCCAGTCTTCCACAGGAGTGTCTGTGTATTTGTATATACTAAATCTCAAAGTGTGTGTCTGTCAGCTACTTGGGCAGGGATACGAAGCACTAGTTAGACAGAGAGGGCACTGAAGGTTTTGGCTTGACTACTTGTCTGAGATCTGTACCCTATAGCTGTGCCAGTGGGGAGTCTTATTGGGGATCTGGAGAGAAAGGGAGAAACCAACCCTAGACTGACTGTGATCTCTGTGTGCTCTTAAGGGAAATTTTACTTTGCTGTGTGTGTACTTGTTATCCCTCCCAATGTGGACGCCCCTCACTGGTGCTAGTGGTGAAGATTGAAGCTCCTTGATTACTGGGCCGGTGCACGGGTGTCACAACAGGGTAATTGTCACTTGACAAATTCTCAGCAGGAGGAGGATAACCCATTCTCATAATCATACTTATCTCGGTTCAGTTTTTAACCTTTACTTATTTCAACTTGACCAAAGTGTTGTCAATACTTGTAAAAATACATCAGTAGTCATATTTATAATGTAGAAAATTACAATCTGCTTGGATCTCAGTCTGCAATGTAACTAGATCATTTTTCAGGCTCTCAATTTGCAGAGTACACTGTTTGACCAGCAATTCCAGGAACATGCAACCTTGCCGGTCAAATAAATGCAACACTTCACCATGAAAAGATGTGTTGTTTATTAATCTAGTAGGATAGCACCATTGTTTTAATCCTTTAGGGATATGCTGCCTATGAATGTATTCCCTAAGGTAAAGCACTTCAAGTTGTAATTTCTTATATTTGAACATTTTTGGTCAAAAGACTTAAGGTTATTTGTAATATTGATTTGCGTACCGTTATCATTATGCCCATTAGCCGACATGGCTAAGACTAAATGCACATGGCCACCCTGGTTTAAATGACTGCTGTTCTATTAAGTGCCTTTTAAAGTTGAAATAATTAGATAGGTGAAGTAGTTATTCATTTATTGTATTTTACAAAATTGTGTTTAGTATGTGATGTTATGTGAAATTTACTGTGAAATTTAATTGGAGTCTTTTTTTAGTACTTTGTCTTTAATTTCATTTGAGGGGCTGGTGATGTCATTTTTTAAAGATGTTCTTATAGATGCTTAGTGTTAGATGTTTTTTGTTTGATGAAGTTCATTGATGCTAGTGATGAAAGCACTAAAATTAAATTTGTTTGCGGAGTCCTACATCTTGCCTTTTTTTAACACCTGATATGTCATTGCATTCTTTGTAGTTGCTGTATACAGTGTTCAAATATATTTAGTTGTGTATAAATTATAATTAGTAAATTAAGATATACTAGTAAACAGTCCATAAAACTGAATGCCAAAGTAATATTGCATAATTTTGTTACTCCAGCACCCTATTACTGATGCTCTGCAAGCCGGCACTTGTCATTGACAAGTACTTGTTTTAATTAGACTTCTGAAATGCAAATTATAACCCTTCACTTGTGGTTTTATCCCATGTTCCCTTGATTGTCTCCTGTAGTGAGTGTGCTTCCCCTTCCTACCCGCTATGGTCCGTGTGCTGTCTGAAAAGTAATACTGTTCATTTTCTCCTCCCATAATTCAGATGTACTTCTCTAAAACAGGGTTGAGAACTTCATTCTCAGACAGCTATCATTATAACTGGAACCTGACATCTGGTTTTCATTTTATCTACCTGTGAGTTTCCCAGTTGTATAGCCCAGCTCATAACATACTTCTATCATTCATACATTGAAGACTGTAACTTCTGCCCCCTCCCTTAGCAGAAGTGATCAGCCCAGAGGGATTTAGCTGCCCATACATTATCATCATCATCAACTCCATTTTCCCATTTTTCAGCATGTGGTAGGGGTGTCATGTCAACTGTCACCATGTCTCTCTATTCAATGCCATTCTCCTGCCTTCTTTGACACTCATGCCTGACTGCCACAGGTCTTCTCTCACACAATCCATCCACCTCCTTGCTGGATGCCCTTGTTTTCTCTTGCCTTCTTACTCTCTGTTCCAAATTTTCTTCACCAGATTGTCTTCTGTTTTTCTGCACATTTGCCCGAAAAACTGTAATGTGTTCTCTTTGACCTTTTCTACAATTGGAGCTACTTTGGTTTCTGCTCTTGTGTCCCCATTTGTTCATCTGCCCCACACTCTGCACCTTACCCACCCATGTCAGACACTTCACTGCCATCACCAGTAACTTCATTCCAGGTTTCCATACCATACAGTAGTACTGATTGCACCACTGTTTTGTACACCTTACTTTTCAGCTTATTTTGCATACTTCTGTCTTAAACTGTACCTGAAACTCTGTGCCAGGTGGATGCAGCCCCTCTGATTCTAGCTTTGACTTTCTTATTCAGACTTCCCTTTACCTCAGCCACCCCCCCAGATGCTTGAAAATGTTAGGCTGTTCCACTATTTTTCCTTCTGTTTGAAATCTCAACTTCTTCTGAACTCCACCATTTGCTGCCATTACAATTGTCTTATCTGTACTCATTTTCATCCCATGTGCCTTCAGTTTTGCATTTCATTCCGCAATCCTTTGATGAAGTTCTTGCTCAGAGTTTGCTGTAATGCCACATCATCTGCATACAGCAACTTTACTGATATGTCCCCTTCAACCTGTTTTCTTATGTAGTCCATCACCAGTATGAACAGAAGGGGCTCAGAGCTGAACCCTGGTGCACACCCCACTCCCACTGGGAGCCCCTCTGTGAGAATGAAAGCAATACTTGAGTAATTTGGTCCGTGCACTAATTCTACTCATGTTTCTGGGACTTTGAACCATCACAGGACTGCCCAAATTAGGTTTCTTGAGACCTTGTAATATGCTTCATGTCTAGGAATGTCCAGTTGGACTCTTTTCTCTAGCATCTTCTCAACTGTCTGTCTCAATGCAAACATTGGGTCAGTTGTGCTGCATCCTCATCTGAATCCAAACTGCTCTACTTATTTGTTTATCAATCACCCTCTCCAGAACTTTCATGCAATGTGACAGCTGTTTGATACCGCAGTAATGCCAATGGCTGTGAATGTTCTCAAACACTGACACTACTATGCTTAGTATACTTAGCTACCCATGCATTGGCTTAGAATTGAGTTTGCACTGTTTAATCTCAGATCAAGTAGTAATGAATAATGTATTTATCAAATTCTTGGACTGCTAATTATTTCTTTATTTGGTTTTAGCAGGGAAAGGCATTGCAACAGTTATGCATGCTATTGTATTACATATGGCGGCTTGTATGGTGGTATGTTGTGATGAACACTGAGCACAGGTAGTGTCCAGTTTGTGTGAATATTAATTAAGAAGTATGTGTTTATGTCCAGTGATGAACTGTACTGTATTTAATGATTGATGGGCCTTTGTGTACATTCGTTTATCTAACAGTGCGACTAGACTAAATGAGCTGGGTATTCCCTCATATATGTGTTATTTTAACTGTAGCGGATGTGAGTCTAAATGACACATCTAAAGGTTGATAAGTTCAAACACTGTAACTTTTCTCTTCTGCTTTTGAAATTATGCCCCTGATTATAACGTATTTCATAACTATAAAGCCAGTGTAGTTTGTATGCACTATTTGCCCTGCAGTACCATACTGCTTTTACTACCATAAGAGACACTCTGAGCTGAGTTCTACACTGACTGGCTAATTGATGAGGGTTTCTGCTGTTCTGCTTCTCTCATCTGTAGCAATTTGCCCTTTGACTGAGGCGTATATTACTTTATGTGTAAACCTGTTAGAAAGTAGGATGCAGAATAGTATAAATCTTTCTTTTGGAATAAAATAATTCTTGATTCATTGCTTAAATACCTTGTGGATATTTAGACTCATAGGTTCATAGGCTAATAAATAAGTAATAGCAGGTTAGCTGCCCTTGTGAGCCATTTTAATCTTAGCCAATTTCCCTTTTGGTGCTTGAATTAACCTATCTCATTTGGTGTCAGATTGGCCTTACTCATCCCATTGTCAATAATTACAAATTAACCCTAGTGATGATAACTGGGATCCTACCACAGATAATTTAAGAGGATGGATTCTTGGGATAAAGTATTTAGGAGCAACCTCTTTTCATTAGTACTACATGGGGTAGTGCTGGGGTAAGTTTTGTATTTCCCATCCATAGATCCAAGTTGTGCTTGAATTTGGACAAGGATGAGATTTGGTTTACATGGATGGGAAGTCTGTTCCAGAGCTGTTGTATTCTCTGTGAGATAAACCTGTCCCTCCAAGCCATTTATTCTTTATTGCAAAATAAGTAAAAAATGCTGAAATGGATGTTTAAACAAACCTTTAAACCTTTAATCCACAGTTTGAGCATTTGTGTACCTCTTAGTAGCAGGACTTCACCAGAAACATGGCAGCCATTTTGTTACAAGGTTTAAATAGCTTCAAAGGTGCCAAAACACTAAGCATTTAAAGGTACACACACTCAAAAGACTTGCAAACTTGTAAAAGCATTATACATACCAAAAACATCACAATAAAAAGCCTAATATTAAAAATACTAATCAATAAATTTAATAACCCCTTTGGTACTTTACAATGAGCAATACAAAAGTTCAGAAAGGAATTGTCCATAAGCAAAGATTTGTATTTTGTCATCAGTTTCTCAAATTTCTAAATTCCAACCAATAAAGTACCTTTAAATGCATGTTTCATTCCCGTACCAACAGCACCATTGTCAACAGTACTGTCTCAAAATGTATGCTTAGATGTAAACAATTCATTAACATTAAAACTAGCAAAGTCCTCAGTTTGTGGCTCAACATCCCTCGCACCAGGAAGCAAACCTCCAACATTACTGGAAGCCACCAAAACCATTAAAGTTCAAGGTGCAGTATGAACAGCAGCAGGATATGACCTTTTATCTTATAACAACTCTGGGCCAGCATTTCTCCCTTTGTTGCTTTCAATGCCCGTAGTAGATAAAGCTGCCATTACAATATTCACCTCTTCATTCATCTAATTCATACAGTCAATTAAAAGCGTTAAAGTGTGAGGTGCACTGGTAATCCTCCCCTCTCCCCTAAAATCCATACTAGATCCAGATGCATGAAATAGGGCCATCTGTGACATACTGATGGTGGTTGCAAATAAACTCAGTAACCAATAACCTAGACAGCATTTGAATTAAAACAAAAATGTAAAAAACACTGAACCAGATGTTAAAACGAACCTTTAAACCACAGTTAGAGTGCTTTTATTCCATTTAGTAGCAGAACTTCTTCAGAAACATAGCAGCTATTTTGTTACAAGATTTAAATAGCTTCAACAGCATAGATCTAATAAGTATCAAAATGTTAAAATATTGTTATAAATATTTAAAAAATCAAGCAAATGTAATCAGATGAAACACTGTTAGATAAAGTAATTATACTTTGGCAGCTTTGATTTTTAACGTAGGCTTAATGGAAATAACATCATTAATACGTGGTGGGTTACAGGTGTTAATTGCCAGAACACTTCTCTTTGTTCAGTTATTATTTCCTGGTCAATCCTCTATTACTAGGTGTAACTTTTTCAAGAATACTAAATTCAAAGTTTTTAAAATCATGACATATAACTGAACAATATGAAGCCTCTGCTTATAAAAATAAGCAGAAGAAAACTGCCAGGGATATGAGTCAGTATAAACATAAGAAGGCCTATCCAGCTCCTAATGGTGGAAAAAAGTATGAAGCTGGTGATCCTGATGATGCACTCAGTATTCACAGGAAAGGTGTTGGCAACACTGACAATCAGATGGCCCATTTTTAGGGGAAATGGAAACCCTGGACATCCAAGACACTGGAGGAAAAACATGGGAGACAGGAGATGAATGCATCCAACTTTCAACCCCCTTCCACGAGACAGGATTGGTGTTTGAGAGGGTATTCGAATCATTGAGGGCGGAAGTAATTCCTTCTGATGGTTTGGATATACTTGCTCAAGGTACTGTATATGTTTTTGATGGATATACTGTATATCATTTTTCCCTGTTGCCTGTTACTTCTCTTTTTGGTTCATTATTTCAAAAAGGTTTTAAGTTTGTGCCTTCTAGTTACCCCAATGTAGTGGATACCCTGATTGAACTAAAACTGTACACTAGAAAACTGAACTTGAAATGTTTGATGCCATCTAAAAATGAACATGGTGCTAACAAAAAATTGGGGAGAGGTAGTATTTTTAACCCCCCTTTAGCACTGCCTATTGGGCTTTTCAAACAATTATGTGAAAACAGTATCAGGAAATGGGGACACAATAAAAGAAAAAGATTTTATAACTTAACTCCTGATGAAAGAGACCTTTTATTCAAGTTATCTAACATAAAAGTTTATGTGTGATAAAGCCAGATAAGGGTGGGGGAGTGTTGTCATTATGGATCACCATCTGTATTCATATCAGATGCTTGAGTTTATTTAAATAATGGTGATTTATTTGCAGATGTCTCACAAAACAAGATTACCATAGCCTATCAAGGCATAGACTATGCATTGGAGGATTTATATACTACTTTTGATATACCTCCTAAGCTTTATCCAACATCCTTCCCCCTTACATCCCTAACCGATCTTTGAGATCAGAACACCAAAACCTAATCTCCATTCACAGACCTAAACGTTCCGCTGGCAAGCTACTACTATCCTTCTGTCTAGGCAAAAAATGGAACTCTCTCCCTCCATCACTGAGGACTATAGCTAACACAGATCACTTCAAGACCCAACTCTACTCACACCTTTCCTCCAAATGGATATGTTCCTGCTTTCACCCTATATAAATCATACAGATTTTCTACACTAAGCCCCTCTCTACCCCTTCACAAATCTGCTCTCAGACTTCATTTCTAATTCCCAAAATGATTTAGCCTACTCCCAGTTGACTGTAAAGAAGACACTATTGCAAATAAAAAAAAAAAATTATGTTCTTGTTATTTTTTGCACTGTTCTTATTTGTATTCTTACTGTTTGTTCTTATTATGTATACTTACTGTTTGGACATTTAATTGATTGTACTGCCTTTGGAGCTTTTCTCCCCGGGCCTCCACTGAAAATGGGTACTTCGTGGCCCAGTGGACTTCCCCGGTAATCAAACTGAAATAAATAAATAAATAAATAAATAAATAAATAAATAAGAGACTTCCTTGAGGTCAAGCATCCTTGGGTTCTGGAGATATTCAGAATCCTTACGATTCACAAGTTGGTGGTTCATCCACCACTCAGAATCAACAGGGTCAAAGACTGACTCAGTTGCTAAAATGGTTGATTTTCAGTTAAAATCTTTTTCAGTAGGAAACAATCATTTATTAAAAACGTATGTGACTTTCTTCAGTCTGTTGCAGATTTGAAAGTTTTACTTGATGCCTTGTTTGTAGTAATTGATATAAAAGACTTGTTCTCTGTCATCCCACATGATGAAGGTTTGGAATGGTTCCTGGGTACCATGGCTAAGGCTGCCATCCTTGACCAGTCAGATATTAGTTTAATTTTTCAATGTATGGAACTGGTGCTAAAAAACAACTTTGTATTTTTTGAGGGGGAATACTATAAGCAACACAGGGGTGTTGCAATGGGGGCAGCCTGTGCCCCTGCTTTTGTGAACATGGTTTGGTATTCGGAAACTATGAAAATATTTGTTTCACCCCTCTTTTCCAAGGTTATATGAGGTACCTGGATGATATATTTATTCTATGGAAAGGGAACCTTACCAAGTTGCAATAATTTATTGACGTTTTGAATTGTTCTACTAATTACTTATACTTTTCCTGTCAGACAAATGATAGTTCAATAAACTACCTAGACATTACTCTATACAACAATTTATCTGAAGGGAGGTATGAGTCTAGGTTATTTAGAAAAGTAACATTTTCAAAGCCTTTTTACATTTTACCAGTCAGAGCCCTTGGTGGCAAAAATAAATATTGTTAAAGGACAGCTTATTAGATTCAGTAGACTAATTTCAAATCATTTTGTGTTTAGACAAGAGATTGATAAACTCTGCACTTTCATCATTGATTGACTACCCCTTGTCATTCCTGGGGAATCTCAAAAATGGATTCTTGAAGTTAGACATAAAAATATGGTCCTTTACTGAGTTGTCTGAAGGATTTGACTGTTAACAGGAATACCATGAGTACTGCCTCAAATTAGGTTTTTGTTATTCAATATAATGCTGAAATTTCTTCTCTAAAAAAGTTATTGAATGTCACTATAAGACAGTATTTGGTGCTTTTAGGCTGCTTGACCTGTTGGGGTAGCAGCCAAAATTTGTGTACAAGTACAGTAATAATTTAAAAGCTATTTTAGAAAAAAAAATACAACATACAAAATGTATCAAATAAGAATTGGGGCATGAAATATTGTGGGACATGTAAGCAATGTAGATATGTTTTATAGGGGACATATTTCTCAGTCTCTGGCTACCCCAGATTCCTTTCAGTGAAGGGACATTATAGTTGCACTACTGAGGGGGGTAGTGTACATTGCTTTTTGTTCCTCTTGCCCGGCATTTTATGTCCCAAAACAATAGGACCTTTGAGGAATAGAATTTACCAACACAACTATGCAATCAGTAAATGGCTTGTAGCTGTTGCCTTATATAAGGACTCAGTTATATGTCATGATGTTAAAAAGTTTACATTTAGTGTTCTTGAAAAAGTTACACCTAGTAATAGAGGGGGTGACTGGAAGTAATTCTTGAACAAGGAGAAGTGCTTGGCAACTATAACCCATTAGGCATTAATGATGTTATTTCCATTAAGCTTATGTTAAAAATCAGAGCTTCCAAAGTATAATTACTTTATCTGACAGTGTTTCATTTAATTACATTTGCTTGAATTTTTTAAATATTTGTAACAGTATTTTAACATTTTGATATGTATTTTTAATGTTAGGGTTTTTATTATGATGTTTTTGGTATGTATAATGCTTTTACAAGTTTGCAAGTTTTTTTGAGTATATGTACCTTTACATACTTAGAGTTTTGGTGCCTTTGAGGCTATTTAAACACTGTAACAAAACAGCTGCCATGTTTCTGAAGAAGTTCTACTACTAAGAGGAACAAAAGGGCTCAAACTATCCATTGAAGTTTTAAAGGTTTATTTAAACATGTGGTTCAGCGCTTTTTACTTTTTCTTATTTTAATTTTAAAACTCTGTTTGGGTTATTGGTTGCTGTTGCAGAAGAGGTTTACATGCCTAGACAAGTATTTCTGATGCCACTTGACTTGTTGATGTGCAGTACATCCATCAGTATTAGATCAGAGGATGCCTTGTGTGCCAGATACAGGCCACATTTTATCAATCTGTAGGATGCCAGGTATAGTGACAGGACTTAAGAGTTGGTCCTGTAGGACATATTGTTTACATCTTGTATTCTTTTAGTACAGTATCTGTGTGGGTATTCCAGTTGTTGCATGTTTCTGGACAGATTTGTGCCAAAGGGAGTATTATACTCAATGACTGGCCTAATGAGGGCTGAGTAAAGGAAGACAATAACATCCCTAGATCTAGATACACTCCCTTTGTTTATAAGCTGTGCAATATATAAGGACTTTCTTGCAGCAATGGACACGTGTTGGTCAAAAGTTGGGTCAATGTCGTCATAAGTTCCCAAATCCTGAACAACTGGGTCAACACTCAGGAGCATATTCTCAATGTGGTAGTTCCCTGGGTTAAAAGGCTTCCCAAAGGATACAGTAATGCATTTTTTTGGCATTTAGTTTCAGTCCATGATTTTGGCACATACCTCTCAACCTCTTAATGTAAGAAATCTAGACAAGGTCTGGAATAATGGGGGGCAATGACCCCAAAATAGGGGCACATTTTAAATATTGCTCTTAAAAACTTAGAATGTTGCTAGGATAACATGATTTGTGTTAGCTTGCAATTTGTGAAGGACAAGAAGTCTGAAACTCAAACACGTCAGTACTTGGAGACTTCAGTCCTCAGTGATTTTCCAGAAAATCAGAAATTGTATGAGGAACAGACCAAAAATATGAGACAAAAATCTGGAAAGTTGAGAGGTATATTTTGGCACCAGTTATTTATCTGGGACAAACCTTCCTTGAGAATGACTAAATCATTCGGGGATTTAATGATGATTTAATGATGTACAATCATCTGTAAACTTAGTGTACTGCAGTGGTGGTGCTGCAGTAGCATTGTCGCCTCATAGCAAGACGTTGTCCCGTTCGATTCTCAGCTAGAGTGTCTTCTGTGTGGAGGCATACGTGAATGGGGTGTGCCTTCATTGAAGGTTGTGCATCAAGGCTGGTAACCCGGTACATAAAAATCCACTACCAATCATTAGCGGACCGGAGTTCCGCTGTGGCGACCTCTAACTGGGAAAAGCCAAAAGACGCAAACAATCATCTGTAAACTTAGTCAGCCAGAGCCCTTTTGTACTGGGTTTTACTTCTACGTCATTGGCTTGGGTAGCTATTTTAGCTTCAGATTTGGTTTTGGTGGATTTTACTAAACTCCTGAATGTTTTGTTTATTTTAGTGACAAGAGCTCTAGCATTATTTGAATTATTCTTCGTACTTTTGGCCAAAAGATCTCTTCCTTTTACTGTAATGTTTGTTCATATTATGATTCCATCATGTGGGTTTATTTCTGGGGTTTGCCCATTTTTGCAGCTGTTTACATGCTCGTATAATGTGGTGGTGTACGTTTCTGCATATTTTGTGGAGTTAACTGGTTTTGGTGGAGACTTGAAGCTTGCCAGTGTCTCACTTAAGAGTGTATAGTTTGTCTTAGAAACAATTTTAAAAGTATCTCTGGTTTCCATTGTATATCAAAGGAGAGTGCTTTATGGTCAGACCTAACAAGTGATGAAGATATGTAAGGGATGGTGCAAGATACCTCCATATTAGTAAGGACAATATCTAAAATATTAATCACCCTAGTTGGGTATTTGTTTTAACAAAGTGTAAAAATCGCTTTGTTTGTACATTAGTGGTGGTATAGGTTTCCCATTTTTTAAATTAAAATGTTTAGCTCATCTAGGAAAATAGTATTGGGTTTAATACTGAGTTATTCTAGCTCCTGTAAGTATGTGTTGTGGCTTTCTTGAGTCATACAGAGAGTTCTGTAGCTGTCTAATATATGGCACAGGACCTTTCTGATGGTTATTTGGACATGAAGAAGCACTTCATGATGCTTTACCATGTTTGTTGTAAGCCTCTCCTGGATGAAGACTGAGACCCCCCAACCCCCACCCACAGCAGCTGGTGTAAACATGGGGAAAGTATTTTAGCCATGTACAGCGGGAGTGCTCCTTGCTGTTTTAAATCATGTCTCATTTACTTCACAGACACCAGTGTCCTCCAGAGTGAGAAGGGCTTGTAGGGCATAGAGTTTCTTGGTTAGGCTCCTAGCATTGATCAGTAAGACTTTCATATTTTCCTTCGGTTTCTTTCTTATGTCATAGGTTCATAGGTAGGTACTAGGCTATTAGCCCTAGGGCCTATATAAGCCTAGCCAAAAAGGTACCATGACTTTTGCCACCCAAGAAAATTATTTTCCTGTGCCCCTGTCGAGCAGAGCCATAGAAGTGATCCCTGGGGTGAATTTCCTATTTCCCATCCAATCATCAAGATTTTTCTTGAAGAGTACTAATGAGGAGCTCTGTTTGACATAGATAGGTAGTCTGTTCCAGAGTATGGGAAGTCTCTGGGACAGGAATCTATCCCTCCAGCATGTTCTGTTTATTGTGGTGACAAGGTTTAGGTCCCTAGAGCATGTAGCTCAGAGAGATTAGGATTTCTTTAAGTGGAGCATGTCCAACAGCTCTGGGTTTGACATAGCTTTGTATGTTAGGCAGAGATCTCCTCTGAGTAGGCGATATGCGATGGAAGCTGGAGTTTTTTGAGACGGTCTATGTAGGGCATCTGTTTGAGGCCAGTAATCCTCTTTGTGAGGTATTTCTGTGGCCTTTCCAGTTGCTGTAGATGTCTTGTGAGGTACATACCAAAAGGGGGGTTGTACTCTATAATGGGTCTAATGAGTGCTGAGTTGAGGGGAACAATGACCTCTTTTTTTCTGGATGAGAAACCTTTTGTGATGAGGTGTGCCATGTAGAAGGATTTCCTGACTACTGTGGCGATGTGATTATCAAAGGAGAGACTACTGTCCACCTGTGTCCCAAGGTCTCTTATCACACTTTCGGTGTTAAGTATACTACCACCTATGTTGTAGTTCATGGGCACAGAGTTTTTACCAAAGGGGATGACAATGCACTTTTTGGCATTGAGCTTGAGGCCATGGCTTTGAAACCAGGCATCTGTCTCAGTGAGGCCCTTTTGCAGGATGTCCACATCGTTAGGAGTTTCGATTATGGCTCCTAGTTTGCAGTCATCTGCGAACTTCATTAGCCAAAGACCTTCGGTGTTAGCCTGTACTTTAGAAAAGTATATACCAAACAGGAGAGGACCCAGGACTAAACCCTGGGGTACTCCACTTGTCACTGGTCTGAAGTCGGATTTGGAGTTTGCTACTTTCACAGTGTGGGTTCTGTCAATGAGCCAGTTGGCAACCCATCTTGTGACATAGGGATTTATACCTAGTTTAGTGAGTTTATCTATAATTCCAGAGTGGGGGATGGTGTCGCTAGATAGGCTGTCTGAACCACCTTACCCTTGTCTACAGCTTTGGTGACTGCTTCAAAGAAGTCTATCAGGTTTAGGAGACATGATCTGCCTTTTACAAACCCGAACTGGGCGGGGTCCAGAGTTTGGAGATCACCAATGTATTTGTTTCTAAGTTCCATGATGATACGTTCCATGGCCTTGCAGACCAGGCTTGTCAGGCTAATGGGGCAGTAGTTCCCGGGGTCCATGGTGGCTCCCCCTTGTGAAGTGGGATAACCATCACTGTGCACCATTCAGTAGGCACAAAGTTAGGGGGTTGGGGGCACAGCCTCCCACATTGGGGGTGTGGGGGGCGAAGGACCCCATGTATTTTCGTTTAAAAGCATGAAAATACAAGAAAAACTACTCATTTTAAACGTGCCCCCCACACCCCCCTAACTATATATATCAACTCCGGGGTCGCACATTAGGGAGGGGGGCAAATCCTTGTTAAGTGCCTTGAATACTGGTTGTCGACTAAATGAGCTGTCGACCAAATGAATGTCGATCTTATGAAGTAGACCCATATATATATATATATATATATATATATATATATATATATATATATATATATATGTGTGTGTGTGTGTGTGTGTGTATATATATATATATATATATATATATATCTATATATATATATAATATATATATATATATATATATATATATATATATATATTGACATACACACACACACACACACACACACACACACACACACACACACACACACACACACACACACACACACACACAAATGTCCCAGCATAAATCAGATTTAACTGTGGTCAGCCTATGTATTGTTGACCCAGTTTAATTGATACATGTCAGTGTGCCACTGGCTGACAGCTGTGCAAGATTGACAGTCCCTGGAGTACTGGGATATGCCCTGGGGATTAAGCTTATATATATAACTAACATGCGGTGTGGGGTTGTTGCTCCCCACATGGGGGAGTGCAGGGGGGTCTTGCCCTCTTGTAAAAAACACATTTGTTTTGATGCATGCTCCAAGGATTGGCCTTGGAGTGTATGTTGTAGTCTGTTGGGTCTATATCACTTGATTAAATGCTTAATTGAATGAATTGCTATTTGTCAAACCCAATTCAATGAAAACTCAATTAAGCAAACAATCATTTAAGCAAAAAGTTTCCTATGGCAAGAAAGTGGTTGGCCGTCATCAGGAATTTGCCCTTTTCTCCATTGCAGTGCCATCTCAGAGTTGGGATATTTAGTTGGGTGGGATGTGGGGGGAAAGCCCCCCCAACTTTGCAGAGTTTTAAATTTTGTGATGTTTGTTACGGTCATTTGCTGGCACAGTAGGTTTTTTTCCCCTAGGAAACTTTTTGCTTAAATGATCGTTCGCTTAATTAAGCTTTCACTAAACTGGGTTTGAGAAATAGTGATTTGCTCAATTAAACATTTGATCAAGTGATATAGACTTGTTCGTCAATATGTTTTTGTCAACGTTAAGCACATCTACCTTTCCTATGCATAGACTATTAGTGATATATAGTCACACGCACACACACACACACACACACACACACACACACACACACACACACACACACACACACACACACACACACACACACACACACACACACACATCCACATTATTGTAGTAGGAATTTAATGAATAATTATTCTGATTGTAAATGGTATCTTATTCCATAATCTTGTAATGCATAATATATGTGTTGCTTATCTTTATTTTTAGTATAAGGTTCCATTTTTAGTGCTAAATCTCCCAGCTGTACAGTCATGCATAGATGTTCCGTTACAACTGGATTAGGCATTGTTTTATAAAACATGCAGAGCTCATCTCTAACTAACCTATAAAAAACAGAATAAAATGATAAGTCCTGAAGCCTTTATGAATATTTCAGGATTTTCAGCTCTGTGATTTTTTGAAATAGTCACTGTAACTTTTCAGTTTGGTTTAAGTGGCTTGCTACAGAGTTCAGTGCTGTATTCAGTAGTATGTCAGACTAGTGATGTATAACAGGTCTGCTTGGAGTTACTAGATTTGCCCTTGGGAATCAAATGAGCTATACAATTAATTTTTTTCACTTTTGTTGTTAGACACTCCAGTCAGAACTTAAAATTAAGTCTTCTGTCATTTATATATTTAATTACAATCTCATTTGTTTTATTTATTTTATAATTATAATTGTGTCCTTTATTTCCTAAGTTTTTTGATATTATATTTATTGACATTAAAGGTGAGGCATTACTATCACACTATAAAGGAGAGATATCTATACCCCCAAACATCTCCAAAACACAGCATCCATGGGACCTGATGGTGTCCCGGCTGTGTGCTCCATGAACTCAATGAGAAATTAAACCCACAGCTAGGACAGCTGTTTAATCAAAGTTCTACCTCTGGATGACTTTGGATCCAACCCAGTTTGGCTTTGTCAAAGGCAGATCATGCCTTTTAAACTTGGTTGACTTTTTCAAACAGTCACCCAAAGCCATTGAGGATGCCCCATTCGGAATGTATGAACCTATGTATGCATTTCTTTTGGGCAGACTTGTTAAACTGTACCTTTTACTGAAACAATTATGTACTTGGTTTGCAGTCATCCACATAATTCATTGTCCAGAGCCCATTTCCACCTTTATACCTGAGAAGTGACTCTAAAACAGAGCCTTGTTGGACACCTCTGGTATCTCATTTAGGATGGACAGGTAAGCTGTCACTTCATTTAATGCACCCTATTGCTTTTCCAGGTTTTACCCAGTGAACTACATGTGTATAGACTGAAATTAAATGCATATTTAACTTGCCACTTTTTCCCTTATGCAAAACAGTCCTGAATACATTAGCAAGATTAAGACAAGGAACATGTACTGTCAATTTTCCACTAAACACTGCTTTTAGCCTTTCAAAGACTGCCATGAGATTCAAAAAGGCAGTCTCTATTCTTAACAATCCCATGGCATTCCACATCCAAAAAGTAGGTGCTTTGTATCACATTGTATCATTAGGTGCTTGTATCACTTTGTATCAGTATGTGCTTTGTGTCACTTTGTATCAGAATGTGTTTTTTATCACTTTGTATCAGTAGGTGCTTCTATGACTTCGTATCAGTATGTATTTTTTATCACTTTGTTTTAGTAGATGCTTCTATCACTTTGTATCAGAACATGTTTTTTATCACTTTGTATCAGTAGGTGCTTGTATCACTTTTGTATCAGTATGTGTTTTTTAAACACTTTGTATCAGAAGGTGCTTGTATCACTTTGTATCAGTATGTGCTTTGTGTCACTTTGTATCAGTATGTGTTTTTTATCACTTTGTATCAGAATGTGTTTTTTATCACTTTGTATCAGTAGGTGCTTGTATCACTTTGTATCAGTATGTGCTTTGTGTCACTTTGTATTAGAATGTGTTTTTTATCACTTTGTGTCAGTAGGTGCTTGTATCACTTTGTATCAGTATGTGTTTTGTATCAGTATGTGTTTTTTATCACTTTGTATCACTTTGCATCAGTTTCATAATATTTCTCCTTATGATACCAAATGGAGTACTGATCAGACTGATGAGTCTGAAATTGTCTAAGTCTGATGTTCCCCCTTCTTAAACTGGTATCAGTGGAGGCTGTCACCGTAGGTCAGGAATGTTTCCACTTTCTATATTTCTGTTTAACATTCTGAGAAGGATTTAATTAGGTTTTTATTCCTTCTGTGTTAGAATCCAACCAGTGATGTCTGGTTCCATGAAATTTCACATTTTAATTCAAAATTTTTTGCAGCAGTCATACCTCTCAGCTGTCCAGATTTTTACAGCAAATTTTTGTCTCATATTTTTTGTTTTGTTTGTCATTAACATTTTGTGATTTTCTTGCAAATCACTGATGATAGAAGTCACTGCATAATGACATACATTTGATTTTCAGACATGATATCCCTCAGAAAAATGAATGCTAACAGAAATCACGTTATTCTATCAACTTTCTAAGTCAGTAACATTTAAAATCTGTTCCTATTTTTGGGGCCTTTGTCCCCTTAATATTTTTGGCTTTGCCCAAATTTCTTGTGCTAAGAGATTGAGAGAGATGGAATCCGTTATTATATCTGTAATTCTAAAGGATTCTGCCCTTCTTTCAAAGGCACTCAGACATGCTTTGCTTATTGTGAAGCTTACAAAGAATATTTTTCCAAGTACATTATCTATGGCTTGTAGATGAGTGTTCGCATCATTGTTCACTGATATAGTTACAGTCACACTTTTCCCCATTCAGTTCACTGAGGCAGTAAAAGAATACATTATTATTGCTTTCACACACACAGACCAAGCTGCGTTTGTAGTTTAATCTAGAAGGTTTTATAATAAATTATGTTCTGTGCTTTATTTAGTCTGTATTGGTTTTGCAAGTAGAGTAATTCATGAAAGCTAAATAATTTCTCTTTATTTCATTGTGTATGTTATTAATTTTGTGATTCCAACACAATATTTTTTAATTCATTTGCCTATGCATTTTTGTCTTATTAGTATTTATTCAGAAATGCAGAAGTTAATATCATGGGGCTTGTATACAGTATCCTGAGTTGATTAATTTGGAGCATTTAGGAGAGTATCATAGCATGTTTACATGTGGATATGTTTTATTAAATAATAGTTTCCATTGGTAAAGTCTATGAAGGATGCTTTATTTATGAATGTTTGTGTCTGCTCTTGAGTTAAACAGCTGGCATCATATTCTGTGGAAATTGCAGAACATATAACCAAGGGTGGTGAGAAGAGAGATCCAAAATGTGTCAGTATGATAGCTAAGATATTACCATTCTTAGCTGGTTTTCATACTGCTAATTTCAAATTGTTTTTGATTATCTTAGTCTTTTAATATTTGAGCATGTGTGTTTCTTGTTAAGTACTTTTCTAGCAGTGTTTTGGTAGTTAAAATCTTCCACAAGAATAGCATTGTCAATGATCTGTATACCCTAGAGTTTTATCAGTAATTTCTTATTCGCTGCAGGGGACTCAGTGTAACTCTTTAAAGTAACAGAAGGATATATTTTAGCTGTGTAGTAAAGGTTATAAATCTGCAGATGATAACAGCCATGGCTGCTGTTTCCTAATTATCTACCCAATGTTTATGGTTGCTGAAAAACACAGATAGTTTGATGCAGCAATGTTTTCTCAGGACTTTGCAGTGCACTGGTTTAGTCTTCCTGTCCTGGTTCTAATGACCCATTTCATTTCTTGTTATAATGGTGTGTTATACCTGGGTACTTGGTAAGCTAGGTTTTGACAACTAAAAAAGACTAAATGCATAACTAATCTCATATTGACAGGGAGGATATATTGCTTTGGCATGCACTGGGACATTGGCATGGTAGTGCAACCTAGACTATGGGATTAATAGCAGTTTCAGAGTATTTTCTGGTTAGTACCGATTTGATCACAGTCATGTTTAATTAACATCATTCTTCGAGGTGTATTCTAATGGATAGTGGTTACTTCTCTATTATTTGATCTAATGATGTGTTATGTTGTCTTTTTATTCAATGCCAGTGTCTTTGTAATATGTACACTGGTCTCAGTGGAGACATTCCTCTGCTGTTGTATACATACCCCCCCAACTTTTTAATCCAATGACAACCTGAAGAAAAATATGAGTAATGGAAGAAATTTGATCTTACTTTTTTCTTTAAAAGAAGAAATAAGCATGTCTAATACTTAGTGTCAAAAGCTAACAAAATAGTAGCTGCCAATAATGAGAGAAGACAAATAATTATAATATAAAGATATACAAGTCATTCTTGGGAAATACTGCTTGACTTCTAACCTCCTCAAAAAGTCATATTCTGTGTATCCCCAGTCTTAGCTTGGTTTCAAAGTGAAATAACAACTGGCCACAGTAGTGCATTTGAGGTTGCTGCTGTCATACACCTGCACAGCATGCCTCCTTATCCGAGACAGCCACATTCTGTGTACTTCTTTGATGTTAGACTGGGATGTAAGCAGAATAATAAATGACTGCAATAATGTATTTCATCTCATTGCTATCATACATGTACATAAAGCATGCCTCCTTGCCTTTACCCCCCAAAAGGTCGCTACATGTACACAAGTCTGATGTCTTGATTGTGAGTATAGTGAAACAGCATAATCACAGTAGTTGTTGTTGTTTTTCTTTCGGCTTTTCCCGGTTAGGGGTTGCCACAGCAGAACTCCGGTCCGCTAATGATTGGCAGTCAATTTTTATGGTGTCGAGGTGCCAGCCCGACACCCAACCTTCAACGAAAGCATGCCCATTCTCACATGTCTTTTGAATGCCACACAACCACAGGGAGGACATGCAGACTCCACACAGAAGGCGCTCCAGCTGAGAACCGAATGGGAGAACCTCTTGCTGTGAGGTGACAACGCTACCGCTGCACCACTGCGGCATCTAGCATAAGCACAGTAGTTCACTCTTAATTTGTTGCTCTTTTATAGTATACTGCCACTAGAGAAGCTTCTCTGTTCATCTCTGAGGTTTGATTGTGAGAAATGTTAAAGAAATAGTGACCACATTGTCCATACTCACCTTCAACTTAAGCTATTGAGGAAGGGGTCCCCCATACTAAACTTATGAAAAAAATCCCTTTGTATAGATGGTGTAGGTTGATGGGCCATCAGGCCCCCAGGAGTTTTGAGAATCTATGCACTATGATGTATGTTATGCCTCATATTTTAAAGATTACTACTTGTTAGCTCTTCCTTTATTTTGCTAGCCAGAAGATTTCTGTCTATACCAACCTTCTGTGCATACCTCTGAGCAGGGCCAGTTGGATTAAGGACAGGGAATTTTGTGAGCAGGGATGATGAGACATGTTGTATGCATACACACACTGGTAGATATGTATATATAGATACAGATGGATAGATATAGATAGATAGATTTATATGTATGTTTGCAACTATATATGTGACTCGTCAGTATGTAACCATTGATAAAAAAGGGTATATTCTTCCACACATGCTTTCACAGATACACACACACACACACACACACACACACACACACACACACACACACACACACACACACACACACACACACATACACACATACACATATTGAATGCTTGCTTACATGCAAACAGAAGACAAAACATTTCACCTACAGAATAAACTGTGACACCTCAATGAACCCAAACAGAGAAGGCAGGACATGCAAATTCCATAGATAAGGAACAAACAAATGCAAAACCAGAAACTATAAGATGGTACTCCTGCTCACTTCACCATTGTGCTTACAATCAACTGCTTTCACACACAACCGGACACATCTTCTCAAAAAACAAAACCACAATCAATCCTACTCCCTACATCAAACTGTTAGGGGTCACAATCGACAATAACCTGAAATTTGATCTCCACATTGACCAATCCATCAACAAAGTCCACAATAAACTTGGCCTCCTTTATAGGAATAAACAATTTCTAACAACCAGTACAAAAATCAGTATTCCCAGGGCACACATTCTATCAACACTCTTGTACATCTCCAATCTTAACAAACATTCGCACATCTGACCTTGCCAAATTAGAAACCTGCTACAATAAAATTTCCAAATTTGCCACTAATGCCTCCCGTAAGTTCCATCACTGTTTATCTCTCAGACAGCTCAATTGACTTGAACTCCCTCTACTACTTCAATTTAATCAACTAACCTTAGCACACACAATTCTCTACCACCCAGAAAAGACTCCAGCCCTCAAAGACATTATCCAACCATACTCTGCTACTAGATCTCTTCGCTCAAGCAGCAAACTTCTCCTCCAAGTCACCAAAGCAAAAATCTCAGCAGGTGAAGCCCTCTTCTCCAACTATATTTCCAAATGTTGGAACTGTCTACCAAGCTCAGTAGTGACCACATCCACATCTACACAGTTTAAAAAGCTTCTAAGAACCCACCTTACTAATACCTGGTTCTGCTCTTCCTACACCCCATGTTAAACCCCTCAAACCCCCCTTCTCATCTTCTTTCACTACTGCACTAGACCACTTCTAGTAACATCTAACTCACTCCCATTACCCCTTATAGATTATTACCGCAAACTGTATAGCAATTTGTAATCATGTCTCATTTCAAAGCTATGTGCACTGCGTGTTCCTATTTTTAAACTTCCTGATGTGCTTCATTAATAGTCATGTTTAAGATATATTCATGCTTCATAAATATTTATGTTTAACATAAGTTCATGATACTGTCCTATGTTTCTACTTCTGATGTACTATATTATTATTTAAAGCTTTTAATGTACCAAATTAGTGTTTTGAAGTTATGTTCCAGTATTATATGTACTGTTTGTCACTGCAGCTTTTCTACCCGGGCCTCCACTGAAAAAGGACACATGTCCAGCTTGATTTTCCCTGTAAACAAATGTAAAATAAATAAATAAAATAAATAAATGAATAAATAAAGTTAGTGCTGATATGTGGCTGTGATGGAAAGTGAAATAAATTATGTCATAGCAAAAATCATTTTTGGACTGATTTTAGCAAATGCAGTACATTGTATGACATTGCTCCTACCATACCAGTTCAGTGACTATTTAACTGTGATAAAACTGTAGAAGAGTTAAGTCACTTTTATGCATAGATGGCTTTTATACCTATCAAGTACATCCTCTTTGTTAACTATGTATACACACTTCAGACATCTGATTGAGATTATAAAAAAATGACCACAGTACGCATTCCAGCTTGCTTCACACAAATGCAGACTAGTCCTGCAAAGCCAGATTAATGTCTGTTTAACTTACTTATGAGACCAAGGTTATTGCCATTGACAGACAACCCCCTTAACTAGCAATTTTAGCTGCTTAGTTGACTGCACAGGATTCAGATATCCGCTTGTGGAGAAAACAGTGGTCATAATAATGTAACTGAAATTAATAGGTTCATAGGTTCATAGGTAGGTACTAGGCTATCTGCCTGAGGGCATTTATAAGCCTAGCCAGAGTGTGTCAGCTTTCACAGCCCCATTGATTAATTAACTGAGCCTCTGTCAAGAAGAGCCAATGAAGTGATTCCAGGGGTGTATTTTCTGTTACCCATCCACTCGTCAAGGTTTCTCTTGAAGAGTGTTAGTGAGGTGCTCTGCCTAATGTAGTTAGGAATTTTGTTCCAAAGCATGGGGAGTCTCTGTGACAGGAATCTATCCCTCCAGCATGTTCTATTTATTGTTGTGGTGAGGTTTAGCTCGCTAGAGCGAGTGGCTCACAGTGACTTGGATTTCTTTAGGTGGAGCATTTCCATCAATTCTGAGTTGGACATAGCTTTGTAAGTCAGGCAGAGATCACCTCTGAGTAAGCGATATGCCACTGAGTACAGCTGGAGTTTTTCCAGTCTGGCTGCATAGGACATATGTTTGAGACCAGTAATCCTCTTGGTGAGGTACTTTTGTGGTCTTTCCAGCTGTTGGAAGTGTCTTGTGAGGTACATCCCAAACGGAGCATTGTACTCTATGATGGGTCTGATGAGTGATGAGTAGAGTGTATTTGTGTTTCTTCCTGCTTTATTTTGCTTTTGCGTCATCTTAAAAGTACTCAATTGTATTTATTACTGCTTGGTGTAGCTGTCATTCTAAGCCTTTTGGTTTAAGCACTTGGACTTCAGATCAGTTGTTTTACATTAAGAAGGTTTGTGGTCTGCAATGTTGTGGCAGGACTGGCAGCTTACATCCTTAAGTTGGGAACTGCTGACTGAGGGCTCAGTGTCTGTTATTCTAAAAGTGTATTAGTTCTGGTTTAAGCACTTGGGCTTCAGGTCAGTTATTTTACATTAAGAAGGTTCGTGGTTTGCACTCTTGTGGGAGGAGAGGTTGGACTCTGCCCTTCTGAGCTGGGAATTTCTGGTTAAAGGCTTATAGTGCCTGCAAATTTGAACTGTTTCTTACTGAAATTGGTGCACATTGTTTGCTGTAGCATAGATTAGATCCAGGCCTGCTGAATCTAGCTTTGTTTGCATAACTTGAGCTCTAATCCAGGCCTTCTTAAAAGTATTCAATTATAATTATTACTGCCTGTTAGTAACTTGATTAAAGTGTAGCTATCATTCTAAGCCTTTTGGTTTAAGCACTTGGGCTTCAGACCAGTTGTTTTACATTAGGAAGGTTTGTGGTCTGCACTGTTGTGGCAGGACAGGCAGCTTACATCCTTCTAAGTTGGGAACTGCTGATTAAGAGCTCAGTGTCTGTTATTCTATTCTAGCTTTCTATGTATAACATGAGCACTAATCCATGCCTTCTTTTTTGGAGAAGGTTTCCCTGCAACCCAGTAGCAGGAGTGTGCAGTTAGAACTTGTCTGATTGAAGACTACAGGAACAGGGCTCACTTTTGAAATGTTTTTACTGGTTAATTGGGTAATTTGTTTAAAAGCCTTTTCTGATTGCTTGTAGTCATCTAATGCTGTTTTAAGTGTATTTTTTACTGATTGTAGTCGTTTAAAGTTGTTTTAAGTGTATTTTTACTGTTTTTGCCTTATCGTTTCAAAAAAAAATGTTTTCTTGTTTCCCACCTTTCTAAGCTAGTATAGTCCAGTTTTCAGGCTAGTGCTGAATTCAGGGCTGTTACAATTTTCTGAGTTGCCCATACCTTACTTGGATAGAGGGAGGTTTCTCTGCTCACCTGTGAGAGAGGGAGCTTTGAGCAGCCATATTTCCCTGGAGGAGTGGTTCCAGCCCAGAGGTTAGTAGTTTGTGGGCTATTTTGGGCTAGTTTCTATCGCTTTCATTTCCCTGCTGTAAAAAATGCATTTGCACAGTTTTGCACATCCGGGGAGCACCGATTAGCTAGGGCTAAATATATTCTGGGTCCACCAAGTCTCCTCTTCAGTTTTTCCCTTGAAAGTAGTCTAACTCTCAACCTAAGCACTTAAAAAGCATCCTACAGTCCAGCACTTGCTCAGACCTACTAGCAAGCACTAATATACCCCGACACTTGATTGCCCAGCAGGGCAAGGTTCATTATTCACCCCTCACCAACCAAGTGACTAAGCAGCTCACCCTACTATTCAGACATGCCCAAAGGGCAATGTCAGTTATACTCTCCAGTCCAGCTGGTGAACCTGGGTATCCTGAGGCAATGTTACAACTGCCTCATGTACACAGACAACCCTCTCCTCCTACCACAAAACATTAACATATGCGAGAGATGCAATTATATAGCTAAATTGGAGGCTAAGCTCTCTCCACCCAAGACTGGAACAAGCAGTTATGAGGTGAAGGTTAACACTTGCACCACACATCCAGCCTCACATAGACATACTAAACCAGCACTGGCAAAAAATACACATAAATACACAAAATCATACTCGGAGGCTCTAAATAAAAACCTCCAAAAGCATCACAGACCTCCAAAGTAGACACCCAAAAAACCTGCATCTCCCATCACAAACCAGACAACACATAAAACAAAAAATCAGTGTGCCGCACAATCACAGCCCTTAAGGCGAAATAACATACCTAACACACTAGTAATAGGCAACTCTATAGTCTGGCACACTGACGTCCCACTCACTAGGCTGGACAAGGAGAAGGTTACTTTTAGCTGCCTGTCGGGAGCCAGAATCTGCCACATAACACAAGCACTCAGGTCACTCCAGAACAAGAAGTCAAAAGAAAGTCAGAGAGAGCTAGAAGCTTTGAAACACCACACAAGTTTCTGCACTAAATGGCGCTTTATTAACCATCTGCGTTTTCCCCAATGGACTTCATCAAATACATAAGCCCTAGTAACATTCATTAATATACTTTATTCATTTTTATTTTTGGCCAATTTTTTTAATTGTTTTTATAACTAACAAACAAACTTACTTCAATTTGTTAATTAATTAGTTCCACTTATTCCTGTTTATTTAAAACACTGTATATATGTTTTATAAAATAAATTAAAAAACTCCAGAACAAGTACAAATATGACTCTGTCATTGTTCATGTTGGTGTGAATGACCTGAGACGTACCCTCTTGGACTACATGAAAAGAGACATGGAAGAGCTCTCTGATCATGTAGCTCAGGCAGGTATGACCCTGACCCTGAGTAGCATCCTGCCCTCACCAAGAATGCTACCACAGTATAAAGAAAAAAATGATCAATTTCAACAATTGGCTAAGCTTCTGGTGTCATTCAAAGGGGATCCAGTGTCTGTCAGCCTGGGACGACATGCTCGACAGGCCTTATTGCTTCACAAGAGATGGCTTGCACCTGTCTCTCCTAGGCTTTTGAATACTGGCTAAGGCTCTTGCTGCCCCCATAGTGCCTTTTTAGGCAAGGCTCAAATGTCAAACCTACCTCTGTAAACAGCACAAATAAAAAAATGAGGGTTATGCTACTCAACGCCAGGAGTTTAAATCTCAAAATGCATGCAGTCGAAGCACTCCTCAGTATGGAGAACGTCAACATCTGTGCAGTAACTGAAACCTGGTTCAAGGCTCCACAAAGCACCCACTACTGGGCTACAACTCATGCCACACATTTTGGCCACAGAACATGGACCGAAACACAAAAGGAGGGGGTGTATCCATATTCATCAAGGATACCTACACCTCCAGGTTAGTGGTGCAGCATGATAACTCCAAGATCATCCATGTGCAACTAACTTCAGGAAAATCTGCAATGCAAATTGTGGCCTGCTACAGATCACCCTCCATGACCCAGGACCACCACTCCGCCTTTCTGGAGACACTGGAAAGCATGAAGGTCCTACCGAACACCCTGATATTGGGCGATTTCAATTACCCTACCGTTAACTGGGAAAACTACTCAAGTACAAACCCCCAGGTCCAGCACTTCCTGGAATTTATCAACTCAAATGCCCTGGATCAGCTGGTAAACTCCCCTACCAAAGGTGAAAACATATTGGACCTGGTCATCATCAACATGGGCGACAGGTGTTCCACACCAGAGGTCAACCCATCACTGGTTAGATCAGACCATAAACTAATCACTCTGGATGTCCACACCCCACCACCACCCCCAACTAAGGATACCACAGTAAAAAACTTTTCTAAAGCAAACTTCACCTTACTTAAGACAGAGGTGGTAAGTTTCACAGCCCCCACGCTAAAGGATAACACTGTCCAAGATGCAGAAACCTGAGCACCTACAAGGATGCATGGATCGTGCCATCCCTAGCAAAACCAAAACTCACTCCCCTAAGAGAAGGAAACCAGTCTGGTGGACCCTTGCAATAAACAATCTATACAATAGAAGGAGGAAACTAGTTCAGAAAAAAAGCAAATCCCATGAAGGAAAGACATCCCTGATCAGTATCAGTAAGAAAATAAGGTCCCTCATAAAATCCTCCAAAGCTAACTTCGAAAGAAAAATAGCTAAGGATTCGAAAGATAACCACAAAGCCTTCTTTAGCTATGTCAAGAATCTAAGTGGCAACTCACAGATATGCTCTGAGCTAGTTCAAAATAGCACAAAATATACTGAACCCACTGATATTGCCAACATCCTGGCAGATAGATTCAGTTCAAAATTCACCCCTCTCTCTCCCCCAAAAGGGCCCACAACAATACCGGAAAAGTGTAGTGTCCCAGAAATCACAGACACACAGGTGAAAACAGCTCTTTCAAAAGCCAAAAGCACAGTGTCAATGGGGCCAGATGGTGTCCCAGGCTGTGTCTTGCATGAACTACAGAACTAACTAACCTCCCACCTAAACACACTGTTCAACCTCAGCCTCTCCACAGGCTACGTGCCTATAGAATGGTGCACAGCAATGGTTATTCTACTCCACAAAGGAGGGGCTACAACTGACCCTGGTAACTATCTCCCCGTAAGCCTGACTAGCCTGGCTGCAAGGCTATGGAGCACATCATCATGGAACTCATTAACAAAGACATTGGGAACCTCCAAACACTTGACCCGATCCAGTTTGGCATTGTTAAGGGCAGATCATGCCTACTAAACCTGGTTGACTTCTTCGAAACAGTCACCAAGGCCATAGATGAGGGGAAGGTAGTTCACACAGCCTACCTTGACCTCTCCAAGGCTTTTGACACCAATCCCCACTCAGGAATTATAGAAAAACTCACCAGCCTGAACATAAACCCCTACATCATGAGATGGGTTGCCAACTGGCTTACAGACAGAACTCACACGGTAAGAATAGTGGGCTCCAGGTCTGACTCTAAACCAGTCGCAAGTGGTGTCCCACAAGGCTCGATCCTGGGACCCCTACTGTTCAGCATATACTTCTCAGAAGTACAGGCAAACACAGGAGGACTATGGCTAACCAAGTTCGCCGATGACTGCAAACCGGGAGCCATAATTGACTCACTGGCTGACACAGGCATTCTCCAAAAGGGCCTTACTGAGACGGACACCTGGTGTCAAAGTCATGGTCTCAAGCTAAATGCCAAAAAATGCATAGTCATCCCGTTTGGGAAAAGCAAAACACCCATGAATTACCACATAGGTGGCAGCCCCTTAATACAGAAGAGGTTATAAGAGATCTGGGGACCCAGGTAGATAGTAATCTCTCCTTTGACAATCATATTGCCAAAGTAGTTAGGACATCCTTCTATGTAGCCCATCTAATTACTAAAGGGTTCGCATCTAGAAATAAAGAGGTTAATTTCAAACAAATGCACAAATGTGCACTAATTCTGCAAAATGGGATTATTGGCTGTTTAACCCAAGGAAATAAAAACAGAGTTAGTAACTTTTATGAATAAATAGCATCTGTGCCTGGCATTTATAGCCATTTTGTTGACTGCATACACCTCAAAAAATAACCTGTGGCTAACCAGTTCCTTTTGAGTGAGCTGCAGTGTAACCACATCATTCTCTTGCAGATGATCCTGATGCTGGTTTTTGTTCTTAGGTTTTTGGGTGAATGCTAGGCTAACTCCCCTGAAGAGCCATTTTAAGCTTAGCAAATATTCTAAGGTCAGAATCAAACCCTGTTCTTTGTGTCTATGGGGCAAAGACAGTAACCATGGCATACAAAATCCCACTGTTGCTTGTAGTATCACAGTAACCATTACCTTCTGGCTTTCAATGTTTTCTGGCTTTTTGCACTGCCTTTGAGGATTTATGATTCATTGTCTACATCATTGTAAGTGGGACCTCACAGAAAACCCAAAACCTAATCAGTGTGAGATGCTTTCCTTATAGAGAATGTTGCTTCTTTCAACAGGAGCATAATGGCAAGGACACTTCTACTCAGTGAAACAAAGAGAGAAAAAATCTGGGGAAGCACCCCCTGGCTAAGAGGTACCCCTAGGGAGCTGTCTAGGTTGCTTATCTGTATTTCTGACCATGCCTTCTTCTATATTCTACTGCTTGCCATCAAAATCTGTGCTTGAAATGCTAGTATTGATCTTAAGTATAAATATTTGTCCAAGCCCATTTGAAGTAAATAGAAAATAAGCAAGACAACATTCCATAGAAGAAATGTTCTGAATGAATGTACATATAGTTAGAATGTTAGTATTATAATACTAGTAGTAGTATAGTAATATAGGCCACAGTGGTGTGGCGGTTAGCATTGTTGCCTTATAGCAAGAGGTTCTCTGGTTCGATTCTCAGCTGTAGCGCCTTCTGTGTGGAGTCTGCATGTCCTCCCTGTGGTCGAGTCATGCTTAAAGACATGCAAGTAGGTGCGTGTGTGAATGGGTGTGCCTTCTTTGAAGGTTGGGCATCGGGCTGGCACCTCGACACCATAAAAATCCACTACCAATCACTAGTGGACAGAGTTCTGCTGTGGCGACCCCTAACCAGGAAAAGCCAAAAGACATTAGTTTAGTTAGAATGTTTTGACATCTCCAAACAGCTTCAATTTACCTTCAGATTATAAAAATGCACACTACAGTACAAAAAGTCCTGCATGCAGAACACTCTGTTTAACTTTTTGGTACAAATGTTCTTCATTAGATCACTGCTGCAGTGTTTCTAACATCTTGCCTTTCCTTGCTAAAGTCCAGCTCACCTGACCAGTCTACTGAAACTCAGGATCATTCTGTCACAAGGGGGATGTCTATCCTTTGCATGTGCCAGCATGCATCCATGCCATTTTCAGAACTTTCTTGGTCTGGTAATTACCCTTAACAAAAGACTAATTTCCTAAAGTAGGGTGTGAGCTTTGACATATTAATATTGATATTAAAAGTATGGGGAATTCTGAGAGAATTTCAGAGTTGGAAGGAAATAAATTAAGAACTACCTCTTCCCAATCATCAGGTGGAACTTGAAGAGAATACTCCTAGAGGGGATTGAGCTAGGATATTGGCACTGCAACAGTATTCTTTGTGAAAATCTGCCTTTATTGTAAGTTACCTACACAGTTCTAGTATTTTTTCCATTAGGTTAGGGTTGCACTATTCTTAATATCTGGGTGGAATCCCATAGCTTAGGCAGATGGGGTGGAAGGGGTAGTCCCACTCAATTTAGGATGCCTTGAAGGACAGGATTAGCAAATCCATTCTTGCTCTGGATTGAACATCTATTTTGTAATGTTTAGTGAAGGTATGGACTGGGATCCAAGTGACAACTTCAAGAATACTTTTATCTTCTATTTGTTGCATACAAGCCCATGACGAAGATACTGTACTACTAGAGTAGTTTTTAACTATGTTGAAAGCTGTTTTCAACAGTTAGTATAACAGAACTGAATTGCAATATGGATCCAACCTGAAGTAGTTTGTTTAGACACTGGAAAACTCATTTTCCTTACTGCAAAAGATACAAACAGCTGGTTATATTGTCTCAGGTCTTTTTAACATGCATTTTCTGAACAATAAGTATAAAGTTAATTTCTGGACTTATTGACTGACTGATTTATCAGGAAAGTTAAATATTTAATGGGGAACAAGGCAAAGATATGAGGAATGTCAAGGACCTTTTTCAGAATTCTGGACAGCAGAGAGGTATGCAACTAGGGTTATGTATTTGGACCCCCTTGCAACCTATTGGTGAATTATTCTCATCTCCTGTAACAGTTTTAATAAATCCATAGGTAAATTCATTCCTGTGAGAGATAACTATAGTAGAGAATTCTGCAGTAAACCTAAACTGTAGAATTACAAAACAGACTATTTACTAAACCAAAGGAAAAGAGCGTGTCAATCCTTTAAACTTTACCCAACCCAAAGAAAAAAGGTTGTGATCAAATTCATCCTAAAATAACTTATTAAACCAATCAAAAAAACTGAAGCTTTATTTCAGGTAGAACTTCTCAACAGGACACGTGACAGTAGTAAAGCTTTCTGCAATTACACTTGAAAAAAAGAAGCAGTAGATAGAAACAAGAATGTAGTGTGCTGGAGCAAAATGTATTACCGTAACAGAGCTAACAGATACAGCTAACACACCACCATACAGATAGGGAACACATTTCATTTCCCAGAAGGGAGCCCCATCCACTGTTTCTCCCTTCAACATGATATTAGGGAAAGTAACACTTGAAATAGTTATGTCTCCTGTCAATAAAGTCAAATGCACCAATTCCTTGGTACCAGATGAAGCAATAGGAGGCTTAATTTATGTAATAAAAAAATTCTAGTTATACCCATAAAGCATTAAAACTGGTTAAGTCCCTGATATCTGGAAGCAGTCTATTTTTGTCTTATTTCACAAGGGAATTCTTCCTACACATCTCAGTTATTATAGACTGATCAGCTTCACAAGTTGTGGAGGTTGAGGGGAAGTATTATCAGAAGGGTTAATTGAATATCATTAGATCAGATGTGGTTAGATCACTTTTTTTCGACCACTTGAGATTAGATTAAGTGATAATAAGAGCAAATATATATATATATATATATATATATATATATATATATATATATATATGTGGATGCTAGTGATTATTTTCAGTGTGTGTTAGGTTGACAGCTGTCTAGTCAACTGCATATGGTCTACTAGGCAGCTGATTGACAGGTGGGTGAGATTGCACAGATACAGGGTTTGGGAAATTTGCCCTTACCCAGTGTTTGTACAATATCACAATTAATATACATAATTAGCAGGGGTGTGAGAGCACAGCCCCCCCATGGGGAACAATGTTTTTTAGAATTTAGATTTTGCATGCGCCAAGATTGTTTCTTGGGGCAATCATAGTACTGTGTCTGGTATGTTGTTTTTGATCTTTTGTAGTCAATATTATTACAGTTGACATTGGGTGTTTTAGATGACATGTGGTACACCTATATATATTTAGATGGATGTCAGACACACAGTCAAATGGATACAATGTGACACTCAGGAGATGAGTGTCAAATCTTTGAATGAACAAATATGAACACTTTCTGTGCATGCTTTGATGGCAAGCGTTTTTGTAAAGGGGAAGCCCCCCATAACCTCTGCTAGCTATATTTGCTAGCTCAGAGATTGCGGAATCCCTGGGGAAAGGGAATATTTCCCTATTCAGAGATTGTTGATCTCACACATCTGTCAACCATCTGTCTCCACTGACAAAATATTGTTAAATAAACAGGTGTCACATTGTGTCTGTTCAAGTGGGTGTCCAACAACCATCTAAGATATATAGACACACACACAATATACAGACATATGTGTTTTATTAATTTAGTAGGAAATACAAATGTGAGAAACACAAGTGAATAACAAAAAAAGAGTGAAAACAAAAGTTTGACTGCAGTAAAAAAACAGCAGCAAACAGGATAAATGGTTCACTAAGTACAAAATTGTAGCAAAAAGTAGGAATGTGAACCAAACCACAGCAACAATATTATGTGAATATTCACAATTTTTTATTCTATTTTATGTATGAATTTCTTAGTACTGTAGCACTTTAAATACTGTCATGTGATGGTACAGAATTTTTTGATTGGTTGTTGTGTGTTTTTAAAAAAGGAGAAAGGTTGAAGTGTATTTTTTGTCTGATGAAACAGTACTGATTACTGCAAAAGCACTCACAATAAACTTGGATTACTTGAATACTTTGGACTATTTTGTGCTGAATAGCTACGTATGCTTAAAGCTGTTGCTGTGGTTTGGTTCACATTCCTACTTTTTGCTATAAAAGTTTGACTGCACATTTATGAGAATTATGTTTGGATGAATTCAAGATTTATATAATGTAGGTATTAGGAGTATGCAGGAAAAGGAATGTTTGACTGAAAAGGTGGTGATCTTGAAAATGTGCAAGCATGCAGTATAGTAAGTAGTGTGCATGTATAAGTGTTCATGGGTTAGGGTTATAATTAAGTAAGGGTATATATTATAGTTTAGTGTCCTTTTGTCTTGATTAGTGGCAAAGCCCCCTCTGGTCTTCCTTACCCATGTGTGCTTATCCTAACTCTACTGCTACCTCTGCCCCTGACACTAGCATTAAGCATTATATTACAACCCCCCTTTCCCCTAATTTCACCATTATTCAGTCAATGCTTGACCTGGGTTTTGTAGCTGTGATTTACTGATAAGAAGTTGACAATGTTTTGATTTATTCAGTTTGTGTTTCTCCCATTTGTGTTTTTTTCTCTGTTTGCATCATTTCCATGGGGCCATTTGAGGTACTAGGGAGTTTAATTTATATATTATTAAAATATGCCCTTGTTATATCTTTAAATCATTAAAAACTGGTTATGTCCCTGATATCTAGAAGCAGGCTATTGTCGTCTTAGTCCTCAAGGGAATTCTTTCCACAGATCTCGGTTATTATAGCTTGACCAGCTTCACAGGCATATTGTGCAAGATTATGGAAAAATTAACATGGATCTTATTCAGACAGCTAAGACAACCTCCTTCTCTATGCTTCCTCAAAATAAATATTACTTTTGGCGAAATCATCATTTTAACAATGTGTAACTTAAGAATGGCAAAAATTTCTTCTTATACAGCACATGAAAATATTCTACTTTCTGTACTTCTAACTTAAGATGCAACTCAACTAAACTAGCCATCTGCATAGACATTTTAATCCCAAAATATTCCACCTCTTTTACTATTGGGAGAGGAAGTCTAGAAACATTTTGTAATCCATTAAAGGTGCACTGATTAGCTGGAAAGAGATGAGACTTACTCTTATTTATAGAAAGGCCTGAAAACCTTGAAAATGACTCAAGACTGATAACAGTTGATAAATATTCTCCCTAGGTTTCTGCAACCAGACCACACAGTAGTCCAAAAACCAATATGAGAGTTCTACCCTATTGGCAAATATTATATTTAACCCATCCCCCATTGCCTTTCTCAAAGAACAGTCTGCTAAGAAGGCCACCAAGATGAGTAACAGGTGGGGCAGGGAGTAACCTTGCTGAGTACCCACTTTGCAGCCCAAAGCTTTCTGACAGAATGTTATTAGCAAACAGCTAAGCTGGGGGCTTTTTGTATAGAATCTGACACAAAGAAATAAACGTAGATGTAAACCCCATCCCTTTTCATAATCTTCCATATAAAACCCCAACAGGCCAAGTTAAAAGCTTTAGTGAAATCCAGCAATAAAGCAGCAAGATGAATGTCTTTATTCATTGCCCAGTTTTGTTTATTCAGCCATGTCCCAACCAAATCCTGACTATCATTCCTTCCTTTAATAAATTCTTGATTTTTCAGAATAATTTGTGATAAAATATTCTCCAATTTCCTAGTCAAACTTTTTGCAAATATTTTAATTTCCATTTGGGTTAGTGAAATAGGTCTATAGTTAGTTGCATTGTAAGGATCCTTGCTACCTGTGCAACAATATATTGCTGCAGAACACTCTGTTGTTTAATCACCTCATCATAAAAGTGCAGAAGCTGAGTTGCAATAATATTATGGCATGTTATATAAAAATCCACTGAAAAGCCATAAAGACCCATTGATTTGCTTACACAAAACTGCTGATTGCCCCACATGCTTCCTATAAAGATATCTGTTATTCCAGTATCTTCATATGATCCTCTGTAATCTGGGGTAAATTAAGAGCCCCTAAAAATATTGCCATCTCATCACTCCCTACCTTTGTTAATTGGTTAAGACAAGATGTATATTCCCTAAAAAGTAAATTATTTATGCCCAGTGGATCTTGCAGTTTGACTCCTGCCTCATCCATCAACACCCAAATAGATGTCTCTTGGTGCATTTCTTTACATGTTTGAGACAAATGTTTTTGTGCCATAATTCCCTTTGCCCCCAAGAAACATTTCATTATCTCCCATCTTTCTGGAAATTTGCCCAATAATTAAATTTTCATCCTTCCCCCTTTTCTCTACACCTTAACTGCTAACTACTTAATTTGGATTCCATCTCCCTAAATTGCGTATCCCTTTCTTTATTTCTCTCCCTCTTCCATGTAATTAGGTACCTTTTTAGACAACCTTTAAAGTTACTCCATTGTCCAAGGGGGACTCCTCTCCATTCCATTCAGCTTCACAAAACTCAATTAACCTGCCATTAATCTCTCTCTTAGTTTTCTGATTATTCAAGAGTATGGAATCAAACATCCATATGTAGGCAACACCATTTCCTGGAAAAACAGAAAGTTCCAGGTGTACCAAGGAATGGTCTGACAATGGTGCTGAAACAATTTCAAACCTAACAGCACTATGCAAAAAGTTTTAGGCTATAAACCAATAATCTATGTGACTTGCATAATACTGATTATAACTAAAGTAAGTAAATGCAGTCTCTTCCAGGTATTTCCATGTATAGACATCCACCAAATCCAATCTGTCTAACCAAACTCTTAATTCTCTAGTTATTTTGGGCAACCTATCTCTAGAAAATGTAATTTTATCTTTCTATGATTTTACTACCACATTGACCCGCCCCCAATACAATTACTATGTCCCCTTCCCTATGCATCTTTGCAGTTGCTCTAAAGAAATTTACCAGTCGATGGATATCATCCACATTTGGCCCATAAAAGTTTCCCCATACCATAGGGCTCCATGGAGATTGTATCCTTAAAGTTAACAGTCTGCCTTCCTTATCCCTTTTGATGTCCAGTACTGTCCAGTTCATTGCTGTTTCAAAAAGCATCACAACCCCATGTTTGGCCAGTTATGTAGAACTAAAGTACCCCCCTCCCAAGCATTTATTTAACACCTTGTTCTAATATTTCCCATTTAATTTAGTTTCCTGTAGGAAGAGTATTTGAACCCTACAATCTTTTAATCTAATACTTAGGAACTTTTAAAGGCAGGGGGCATTCCCTTGACATTCCATGAAACAAGTTCCAGATTATATTTCCAATCATGTTGTATTATACAGCTTCCACCTGCTTTATTCAAACACTGGTCAACACTTTGAAAGCAATTAGTACTTTCTTCTCTTTGACTGTCCAAACTCACATGAAATAGACAGAAAAAAACATGTACTGACTCCTAAAGATGGGTTGTAGAGAAAGATGTACAAAGTAATCTAAACAAAATTACTATTCAAAGTACCACATGCAGACACCCTTACCTTGTCTTGAAGCAAAGGGGAACAAGAGTCAGTACATCTGCAATCTACAAGCTCTAACAGAGAGAAACAGAGGGAAAAAAAAGAAATACATTAAAAAAACAGACACACACACACACACACACACACACACACACACACACACACACACACACACACACACACACACACACACAGTGTAAAGTACCAGTCTGAGAACCTGTAAGTCTTAATGAGAAGCTCCTACATTTTTAAGTTCAACCCTGCAGCGTGGGTAGGGAAGTGATATCACATCATGAAACCCTCCCTCCCCTGAGCAGACCCCATGAGACATAAACATCTTATGTAACATATCCTATGTATAACATCAATATTCTGCTGACCTTTCAGGAAACTGTTCTTCACCCTGGCTGCATTGGGAGACAAGTTCAAACTGTCTTCACTTAATCATACACCATTGTCCATGCAGCCTGTACACTCCTGGCTGCACCTTGGGGTGAATGACTTGAGATGTACCTCCCTGGACTATATGAAGAGAGACATGATTGAGCTCACTGAATATGGGTCCCAGGCAGGTCCCTAGCCTTATGCAGCATTCTACCGTCACCAAAATGATGCCTCAATACAAACAAAAAATGATTGATTTTAACAATTGGCTTAGTTTCTGGTGTCATTCCAGGGGGATCCAGTACTTGACAGCCTGGGAAGATATGATCGACATACCATGATGCTTTGCTAGAGATGGACCTGCATCTGTCTCCTTTGTCTTCAGGCTTTTGGCAAAGGCCCTTCCTCCCCCATAGTGCCTTTTTAGGAAAAGTCCTGAGGTCGATAAAAACAACATAAAAATTTCAACAAAATGCAAATTAAAGGTCATGCTGCTAAACACTAGGAGTCTAAACATGAAACTGCACTCATTGCAAGCATTTTTAACCCTGGAAGATGCTGACATTTGTGCAGTCACAGGAAACCTTGTTCAAAGCTGTGGAGAACACTCCAGCCTTACCTGGTTACTCATCCTATCATACATTCAGACCCAAACTGTAGACAGCAAAGCCAAAGGAGGTGGAGTTTCAATATATATTAAAGACACATACACCTCCAGGCTGGTCAAACAGTATGACGCACAGGAGACACTCCAGGTGCAGTCAGCCATTGACAAGACCCCTTTTGAAATCATAGCTATCTGCAGGCCCCCAAATTTGACTCAAGATGCCCACTGTGCCTTTCTGGACCTCTTCGAATCTATCAAGAGTCAACCCTTTACCCTGATCCTGAGCAACTTTAACTGCCCAACCATAGATTGGAAAAACTACTCATGCCAGAATGCAAATGCCAAGAGATTCCTTGATTTTATCAATGCATATGCCTTGGAACAGCTAGTCGATACTCCCCACAAGAGGTGATAATATCTTGGACTTGGTATTAACTAACACGAGTAACCACTGCAGCACTCCTACAGTATTATCCTCCCTGGTAAGATCCAGTCATAAAGCAGTCACTTTCAAAGTCAGCTTCTCCCTGACCCCCCCCCCCCTCAGCTAGGGTCAAACAAAAAAAAATTCTCCAGAGCTGATTACAACCTCCTGAGGGATGGTATAAACAGCTTCACAGCCCCCTCCCCCTCTGTTGGAACTGGCCCCAATGTCCAAATCTACACCAGAGTACTATACAAGCACTTATATGGAATACTGCATGGGATCAGGAATACCTGACAGGACAAAATCATCCTCCACAAGCAAGAGTAAACTTGTCTGGTGGACATCTGCAATAAATAAACTGTATAACAAAAGGAAAAAAATTGCTGTCCTGGACCAAGAAGGAGCAGGTGCCCAATTGGAAGCAATCTCTCCTTAACCTGAACAAGCAAATAAGAGCAGTAGTGAAATCCTTCAAAGCCAACTTTGAGTCCAAATTCACCACATCTACTAGACACAATCATAAGACCTTCTTCATATATGTCCACAATCTCAAAGGAAGCACCCAGATCTGTTCAGAACTGGTGGTCAAGGACACCACATACACAAATGCTGTAGATATAGCCAACCTACTGGCTGACAGATTCAGTGAAAACTTCACCCCTCCCCCCCCATCAGTAAATCAAGACATCCCCAATAGCTGCCCTCCTCCCCTTATCTCTAGGGAGCAGGTTATCACTGCCTTCTCAAAGGCAAAAAATACAGCCTCCATGGGACCTGATAACATCCCAGGCTGTATCCTACATGAACTCAGGCATGAACTTGCAGAACCATTAGGCACCTTATTCAACCAAACCCTGAATACCGGCTTTGTCCCAGCCAAGTGGAGGACAGCCACTTTCATTCCCTTTACACAAAGGTGGAGCGTCTGCCAATTTGGGAAATTATAGACCCATCAGCCTATATAGCCTGATCTGCAAGGCCATGTGATTAATTATCATGGACCTCATTAAAAGGGACATTGGCAACCTCCAAACACTCAACCCCACATAGTTTGGCTTTGTCAAGGGTAGGTCATGTCTGTTAAATCTGGCCAACTTCTTTGAGACAGTCACCAAAACAACTGATGAGGGGAAGACAGTTCACACCGCCTACCTTGACCTGGCCAAAGCCTTCGATGGTATACCCCACTCGGGCATAATAGATAAACTCTCTCAACTAGGCATCAATCCATATGTTATCAAATGGGTAGCACTCTGGCTCACTGATAGAACCCACCTAATCAAAAAAGGGAAAGACACTTCAGCAGTAGACCCATAATGAGCAGCATACCCCAGGGATTGGTCTTGGGGCCTCTGTTATTCGAGATATACTTCTCTGAGTTGTAGGCAAAAACCAGTGGGCTATGGCTGACCAAGTTTGCAAGATGGGCATGGTGATCAATTCCCCAAGTGATGTGGACGTCCTCCAAGAGGGTCTCACCCAAACAAATGAGTGGTCTCAGAAACATGGCCTCAAGCTGAATGCCAAAAAATGCATTATCATCCCCTTTGGGGAGAGTGACATCCCCACATATTATCACATTAATAAGAACATCCTAAGCACCGAATCAGTTGTGAGGGATTTGGACACCCAGGTTGATAGCAACCTGACTTTTGACTACCATATTGCTTCCATTGTACAGAAAGCTTTCTACATGACCCACCTCATAAGTAGGGGTATCTCATCCAGGGACAAAGAGGTCATAACATCCCTGTATTCTTCCCTTATAAGGCCAGTTTATTGAGTACAATGCCCTCTTCGGCATGTACCTCACAAAGCACATGCAGCAGCTGGAGAGACCACAGAGGTTCCTCACCAGGAGAATCCAGGGCCTCAAACATCTACCCTACACAGATAGGCTAAAAGCACTGTCCCTCTTCTCAGTTTCATACAGACTCCTCAGAAGTACCTGACATACAAAGCAATCTTAGACCCAGCCTTGATGGGACTGCTACATATCTGCAAGTCAAGCTCCACTCAAGTAATCTGCACACTCAATCTCAACCTGGTCTGTGACATCAATAGGACTTGTTGGTGGGACAGATTTGTGTCCCAGAGACTTCCCCATCTGTGGACTAGACTCACTCTCTACGTCAAGCAGAGTACCTCATTATCCTTTTTCAAGCACAACCTGGATAAGTAGATGGGAAACAGAAAATACACCCCTGGGATTCCACCTGTTGGATAGGGGCTTTGGGTGCTGACTTGTCTAAACATGGGCTAAACTCCTGGCAAGGCTTATAAGGGCCTCAGGGCCAATACCCTAGTAACTTCCTATGATCCTATAAGAAAATAGATACAGTATTGCCATACATGACTTCATGTTACATTTTGCTGTGAAACATTATTCTGTTCCACTATGTCCACCAAGCTCGATTCCAGTGCAGCAGTCTCCTTTGTTTTAATATCCAGGCTGAACCCTGAACCCTAGGGTCCTTGCAGTTAGCCAGCCGTGCAAATCTGTTACTTGTTTGGGCCTTCCATGTTTCCATCTCCTTCTCCATATACTGTAAGGTGTTCCTCAAAACCACCAAGACCTGGTCTCCTATCCTTCTTTCCCCTTTTTATATTGCAAACATTTGGCCAGGGATGAGCTCTGGACTGCAACAGACAGGTAAAATGGTAGATGTTCCCTCTCTGTAATAGGCCACCTAGTCAATGGATTAACAGCATCCACATTTCCCGGCACTAAACTCCTACTTCAAATGAATGTCTTTGCTTCTACCAGAGAATTAAATGAATAAGTTGTAGAGCCTTTAGAAAGGACCAAAATAGCCATAAAATGCAGTTGCACCATAAAACCTAAGTTCTACAAGAAAGAAGAAATGGAACAAAAGCTTTTCTTTTCAGATATAAGGCTATGCTGTAGTCTGGTGCTATTCTCACTTTATGGAAAAACAATGAATTATTTTGTCCCAATATTCTTGCCTTTCTCAACAATATCTCCCTATCACTGTAATACAAAACTTAATTATTACGTGTACAGGCATGTTCCCCATGCTGGTTTCATGATTAATTCTATGTGCTATTTCATTGATAGGGGTTATGATCACTGGCCAACAACTTGGAATGTTTTTTTGAAAAAACAGACTGGATAATTTCCTTTTACACCTTCTAGTAGCCCAATCACCTTTATGTTACTGCACTTTGCTCAGCTGATCATATCCTCTATCTTACTTTCCAAGATCCGAGCAGTTACTTACAGATCTTGTATATCCTGGGAGTTGGTCACCATGATGGCTCTTTGTTCTTTCATCTCCACTTACTGCTAATTCAAGCTTTGTTGTATAGTCCCCAGTTGAGACTTGTGATGTGACAGGGAGCCCTTAATTTGCTGAATGTCTGCCACTGTCATTTTCATCATATCAGCTAAGCCCACTAGTATCTACTGAATTGCAACAATACCTTCAGCCAAAACATGCAGTTGCAGTTCCCGTGTTCTACACCCATGCTTTTCCAACATGGCCTTCTAAAACCCCTTTCCATCAACAAAAATCAGAACAGCTAAAAAAATACAAAATATTCAAAGTACAGGCAAAACCTTTACCAGAGAGGACATGAGCCATTCAAAAGGAGAGTTACCCTCCATTCCTGGGTACCAGCTATGGTAAACTAACTATATAAGCATTAAAAATTTAACCCGCAATAGCAGACTTCCAAATTCAAGTGACTTCTCCATGAGCATACCTCTGCTCCCTCCTGTGCCTTGTTAATTTTATAAATGTTCAATTTCATTGGAATTAACCATGACCTGGCACTTCAATCAGATGGACTGGTTGCTATTGAATAGTAGACTCACTCTGCAGTTTGAAGGTGTAGAGTGTCACTTGAAGATCTGGAGTAATAAACTATCACGTTATATTCTAAATTATGTATCAGTAAAAAAAAAGGGTACAGGCATGATGCCAACTAACAGTTTGTCAAAGCATTTTTTTTCATCTGCAGCTCAGCTAACAGCAATCCACAAGAGCTGAAGAACTTGTTTTTCATCAAACACTCCAATTTAGGTAACCTTATGCCATGGTCCTGAACCACTGAAAGGTTAACACTTACCAGTGACTGAATTTTTTTAACACCTTTATTGAATTATCACTTAAGACATAGGCAAACTTACTTTTATATAAAAGAAAACCAAACATATTAACATATTTCTAGTTACAAAAGTTATAAATCATCACGTTTTTTGTATATCATCAATCCAACATTATAACAGATTGCTCTATTCCTGCCTTCCCTTAAATCTCACACCTCCAAAACATTATTCTTCATGTACTGCTCCCAGAATTTTCATTGTTTCCTATGTCATTTGCTACTACCCTTTTCTAAAGATCCCACTTTTAGTTCTTGTACTCTGTAGCAATATTCAGTACTTCAAATAAAGTTGGTTTATACTTTGATTCTCCTGTTTCTAGTTAATGCTTCTTTTGGCAACCACCAAAATTAAACTTAACAAGGCATTACCCTGAATAGGCAATTCAAATCCTGTATCCCAACTCAAAAATCATTTCCTTAATTATAGACATTTGCTCACCCAATATTTCTTTTTTCAAAACAGGTTTATTGTTTTAACATATAAGAGAAATATCATAACAATTTTATACAAGTAATTAAAAATAGGTATTATTATAACATTCAACAAAACAACTAAAGTATTTACAAAGACATCCACTACAATCAGATCAATTAATTAAACTAAAATACCATGCTATTGAAATTAAAATTTTTTAACAAATTTTGTAAATTATCCCATACAATATAATAAGATGTTTTTCTATTTGTTCTTGTCCTAATTGTGTTTATTTCCATATGGCACACTATATTCATAACATTTTTAAATTCATTGAACGAAGGAGGTGTATCTGAAATCCAATTTCTAGTTATTATTTTCCTAGCCACTGCTAGAATAGACCATAACAAGGGAAGCTTAACCTTTTAACACTTTGAGGTACAGGTGTGTTGAATAATATAAGAGATTTAGAAATAATGAAATTATCTGTAAAAAGAGCCTGCAAAAATTCATTAATTGACTTCCAGAATTCTTTCAATTTTATACAGTCATAAAACATATGAGCCCAGTCAGCATTAATTTCTACATTACATCTCTTACATAAATTATCTTTATTATTTATTTTATTCATCATCAAAGGTGTATAAAAAGATCTATGTAAAAATGTCCATGTATAAATTCTCCAGACAATGGAAGACGTAGTTCTATAAGCAGATTCCAATATATATTGTTTATCTTGTTGATTTGGTGGGTCCCCATTAATAGAAGTGAAATAATTCCAGTATGAATCTACACTGTAAAAGTTTCTTGTCTGATAATTTTATGTATGTATGAAAGTTTACCTTTATCAGAAACTTTATGTTGTAAATTTAATATCAAGTAATCAATCAGTGTTGGAATAGATTCTTTAACTGTTATAGACATTAGATCTATTTTATTAATGAGATGTTGTCTAAAGGTCTGAACCTCTAACCAGCAAGTTTCTCTTAGATCAAATTCTTGTTTAAAAAATCTAGATTTTTAACTTTATTATCAGATATCAACTGATAGCAGTACTTTAGATCATTATCTATAGCTAAATGAGTTCCTTCAGAAGTAGATGACAAAAGCATACCCTGAGTATACATTATAGGAATAGAATAAAATTCCATTCCCTATACTTAGGGTGCATGAATATAAAGTTACGATAACTAATAATAATATTTAATGGGTAACAAACCATATGTTTAGGTGTAATAGGTGAAGTACAAAATTCCTTTAGTAACCATAACATGGAGTTATTTACAATCATATTTTTATGTGTTAAGGAGATTTTCATGAAGTGCATACTAATTAGCTCCCAATAATCTTTCCATTTTATGACATATGACTGATCTATTAATAAAGTAATAACTTTTACAATAGAAGAGATAGTATATAAATTAAAGTCTGGAAAAGAAATACCCCCTTGAGACCAGCTATTAGTATGTTTCTTTAATGCAATCCTAGGAATATTAGGTGCCCATAGGAAATTTAACATTAGTGTATTCAGTTTCTTGATAATTATTTTGTAGGTGGAAGTATTATTGATTGTATTAAGTATAAAATCTTGGGGAATATTATCATTTTAATAATTATAAGTCTCTCCTCCATAGTAAAAACATATTATTCCAGGTATTAAAAAGATTTTGTATATTAAGAAAACAGGTATTATAATTATTATATATAATAGATTTAATATCTTTAGATAGTAATATACCTAAATAAGTTATCTGACCTGAATTGGGTACATATTTAGTAAAATCACTAATGAGAATATTTTTTCGTGTATATATAGGTAGTATTTTAGTTTTTTCTTCATTGAATATTAAACCAGAAATACTTTTAAAATTCATCATGTTATCAAATAGAGACTGCATAGAAGAATTAGATCCTGCTGATGTAATTAGAACATCATCTGCAAAAAGTTGAATTTTGGATGTTGTATTTTTATCTATTTCAAAACCCTCTATGTCAGTACTGTTTCTGATCAAATTAGCCCAAGGCTCCATTACTAAAGTGAATAATAGTGGAGAAAGTGGACATCCTTGTTTTGTACCTTTAAGAATGGGTATTTTTTGTGAAACATATGTTCCCACCTTAATATAAGCCAACATTCCTTTGTATAAATGCTCAATTAGATTTACAAATGCATCTGAGAAGTTTGTGCACTTCATTAAGGTAAACAGATAGTCCCAACTTACTGAATCAAATGCTGAACTTATATCAAGACTAATAAGTGTTAAATCTTTCTTTTTCCTATTTGCAAAATCTATTAATGTTAAAGTTCTTCTTATATTATCAAAAGTATTTCTATTTACAATGAAGCCTGTCTGATCTATATCTATAATGCCGGGAATGATTGTCTTCAATCTATCAGCAAAGATACTCATAAACATTTTATAATCAACATTAAGTAATGAGATGGGCCGATATGAAGAACATCTAGTTGGATATTTATTAGGTTTTAAAATTGGCGAAATAAATGTATATTGCCAAGATGGGGGGGTTATTAACTCAGTTTGGGCCAAAATAAAAACCTTATGTATTAATGAATATGTACTTTTAGAAAGGATTTTATATATCTCTGGTATAATACCATCATTACCCGGTGCTTTGTTTGATTTAAGCTTATTTATTTGTGTGATAACCTCTGTATATGAAATACTTTTGTCCAATAGTGTAATCTGTTGTTTATTAAGCTTTTTATTCATGTTTGTGGTTATAAACTCCTTTATTTTATCTTTAGGTTACATGTTAATGTTATTATGGTTAATTTTGTGAAAGCGATTTCTAAATTCATCTAGTATTTCTGGTATACTAGAAACATTCTTCTTTTTCCTTAGAGAAA